>NC_069370.1:16934242-17237272 GCF_021730395.1 Mercenaria mercenaria | reverse complement strand
ATTCACTTTTACTTGAGCCAAAAATGTACAAAAATCATGATCGAAATAGACTTTTAGTCACAAAAGTTGTTAACGTGTAAAATTTTTCAGTAGAGAACAATTAGATCAATCATAATAATTAGGTATTGTCGCAGTAAACTGAGGTCATTACGTATATAAGTAAATCTGACACAATAAGTTTTCTTTATACGCCTTTTTAACAAATTAAAAAGCAGTATAAAATATACCATGAAACAAAAAATGGAGGAAGGAGACATCCCTAACGCCTACACTATTATAAAAGTAACAAAACCACGACAAAAGTCAGCTGGTAAATATGATGAATTACAAATGTTATTTATAGTACTACTGTTCGCTATGTTTTATTTATATTTTTGTGTTTGTGTATGGGTTTAATGCCTTCTTGATGAACATAAAAGCAACACTGAATTTGAATCTGCTCTTGATCCGTAACAGGATAACCTAGCTTGTTTTCCTATTACCCGTCAAAGTAAACAATAACACCGCTTGTTTTGGCTAACTTTTGTTTAAAATCTTCCATAAATTGTATTTAGTGTATTTTTCACATTTAATAATATCTGTATGAATATATAATGCATAACATCATTTTATCATGCCATTTAGTTCATGCAATGTTAGTATGTAACATAAATCTGCTAGTTTGTGGTGGTGCTACATATTTCATTACATCTCATGTACAGACCAGATCAGTCTTATTCTTTGTGATCATAAAATCCATTCAATGTCACTGTATGTTAAGATTTTGCCAAAGCGGTTATTAGAGGGTATAAGGGTTGGTTCACATGTCCATAACATCTCTTTACCTTTTTTTGATTAGTCTACAATTGCGTACATATTGAAAGGCCTAGTACATCAGGAAAAGCAGGTTACACGAGTAAACATAGGTCTGTGTTGATGTTTTTTCTATAATTTGAACTCTAAACCTTTAGCCTGCTGGCGCCGAGTGATTCTGCTTTTGCGACCAGTGCAGACCAAGATCAGCCTCACGTCCGTACAGGCTAATCATGATCTGCACTGTTCGCTGTTCAGTCAGTAAATTTTCAATGAACACTCCTTTGAATAATAAATGGTATTGCCCTAATTGAACGATGGATCAGTCCATTTCAGAAATTTAGCAGGGTAAGGGTTACAAAGCGAACTTTTAAAGAAACAATACAACTCTACAAACACAGACGGACGTGTATCAGCCATATAATTTTATGTACATGTCAACATAAATATGCACACGGAATGTACTTATACATCTTTAGAATACATGCGTGGGTATAACCGCATATTTAAATGGTCTGGAAACCACTCCATCCAAAAATGAATGTGATATAGATACAGTTAATAAAAAGTATATCAGATTGTTATACAATACTGATACCGGAATTAATGAAGGAATGATTTTTGTTATAAATTATTTCATGCTAATGTTATGTTAATACATACGCTACACCCTTGTTTTTGTATGTGCATCATCACGACAAATAGTAAATGTAAGAAATAGGTTTAAAATATTATTTTTTCTTTCATGACGTTTGTAGAACTAAGTTTACTAAACAGTGTTGGTACGAAGGTGGTGATAAAATGGTAGTAAATTTAAAGAAACTATTTAAATTATTGCGACCACAGAATCATGATTTAATATACGGTAGGTAGGGCTTCAGGATCAATAAAAATATAAATCTAAAAGATAACAATTTGATTTTTTCCTCAAAATTGTTATTTTATGACAGACTTTCAACCTTATTTGGAAATACTGCATTATCACTCTCGTACCTGGGAGCACTGTTGTAAATTTAAAAACTTTTGGCAAATATATAGAACAGACATTTTTTACATTCTTACGGGTATTTAGCTCTCGCTGTTAAAGATTTATATGCTTTAAATTGCACGGCCAATTTAATTTTGATATCATGCGGATTTAATGTGTATTAACTGGTGGTAACTTCATTGACACTGATAAGCCAATGGTTCTGAATAGCGGCCACGGAGAGGAGCATGTGGCTTATAATTTAAATCCCGCATATGAAATGTCAAAGCTTGTAAAGACTGTTTATTGAAATGAAATTGCAAATTTATCGAATACAAATTAGCACTAGCTCTCAAGAAAAGTAAAAACGCAATAAACATTTATGGCAAATATCCGTTTCTTACGACTTGCATGCAACTAATTTTATACGCTTTTCATTGTTGTATCAGACCTTATATGGTGGTTTACTCGAAGCATAGCCTTTGTCACACGGGTACGTGGAACGCGTGTTGTTATTCATGTAAATGCAGTATTCATAGCATATATTTACAAAAATCAAACATTAATGAATATAAAAGCCGATTACAAACGCATGAACCATCACTCCTTCAAAATTGCCCATCTTTTCAAAAAGCTCACAAGCAATATCGATTTTTATTCATGTCCAAAATAGGCGTTTTTCAAAAATCCTTTGTTGAATGCGTTGTTACGCCACAGAACCAATTGACAGTCAGTCATTTTGAAACGACTCATTCGCCGCAAGTATGCAGGACAGACTACAATATAGCAAACCTCGAGGGAAAAGTCGGGGGCATGAGAGATGTTGCATATTTTATTACCTCTCATGAACAGACCCGTGCAAACCGACTCTTGGTCGCATTCTGTGCTTGCAAAGGATCTTTGTTGAGATTATATCACATCGTAACAATTAAGTTACAAAACTTGAAATAGTCTTAAAGTCTACTATATAACCCAAATAACAAATTAAACTGTTTTCTAAAAGAACTCTACTAAAATAGAAATGAATAATTTGAAATATAGGCTGCTAGTTATCGACAATATCAAAGTGTAAAATAATAATAATAATAAAAAAAATAATAATAATAAAATAAAAATTGATGTCTCTGTATAAATTCAGGTTTTTTGGCCAAGAAATATTAATCAACTTGTGATAAAATAAAAATATTTTCTTTCTTCAAATATGTTTGCAATTGCACCTCTGTCTGAACCTATCATCGCATTAAACTGAAAATGATATAAGCTGGATTACAGAAAACGAATGCAAATGAGATAAAGTTATGTAATCAAAGAAGACGACCAAAAGCACTGATATGGAAAAGAAATGTTAAGTTGATTTAATCTATCTCCCACATATATTAATCTTTTGTGGTAGCATTTTCTAGTTGTATATGCATACCTCTGAAAACAGGTTGTTTACTGCTACAAAAGGTATGAACTAAGGAATTTGTAACAACACAAAACACAAAAGTAGAATGTAGTATGAATAACCTTGGTTCGTATCGTATCAGATTACATTTGAGCCGTGCCATGACAAAACCAACATAGTGGGTTTGCGACCAGCATGGATCCAGACCAGCCTGCGCATCCGCGCAGTCTGGTCAGGCTCCATGCTGTTCGCTTTTAGAGCCTACTGCAATTAGAGAAACCTTTAGTGAACAGCATGGATCCTGACCAGACTGCGCGGATGCGCAGGCTGGTCTGGATCCATGCTGGTCACAAAGCCACTATGTTGATTTTCTCATGGCACGGCTCATTTACAGTTCATTGGTTCACCCACTAGTTTCAGTCACATTAGAGTGAACACATAGTTGATTCCCAAGTATGGTAATAGTAAATTTAACCAGGTTTGAAACTTGTTGACATTAGAATACATTTATGATATTTATAGATGATATCATATAAATCAAGGTATTTAAGAGGGGTTGTTTTTACCATCTTTAGAAAAAATGAAATGTCGAGTTTTGCGCTGATGTCTTCTCCTCAGAATAACAGGCAATCCTTTCCTTTTAAACATTCTTTGAATAATAACAAGTGTGTGTGTGTGTGTGTGTGTGTGTGTGCGTGCGTGCGTGCGTGCTTGTGTATGTGTTTTGATTTTACTTTCTGTTGTGTTTAAAAATGTATGTCTTTAGCTTATTTAACCACACACACACAAAACCACTTTCGAAGTATGGTTATACATTTTTGCTAACTGCATAACGACTTTTCACACTCGCATTCCAAAGTACATTCTTTGACTGCATCTAGTATAAGCTTTTGCTGCATTTCGCAAACTAGCGCCACCGTTTGTAAGCAAGAACTGCAAGTTGGACCATGGTGTGCGTGTGTGCGTTCGTGCGTGCGTGTTCGGGTTTCACGTCTTTTTCAACAATTTTTCAGTGATGAATCATGGTATTGTTGCTTGTTTCAATATGGCCTAATGAAGAAGTAATGTCAAGGAATCTACTGATTAGCTCATTCATACACTAAATGCACGATTTCTGTTGGTAGTTTGGCTGTATCACTTTATAAACACATTTGTAGCATGTGTAAATTTTGAGTTCTGCTCAACCCGGAGCAAGAGGGCGTGGACGGTAGCATGCATTTCTACTCCTGTCCATGAATCGGGCCTTCAACATTTTCATTTTTGCCGTGTTGAGCGACCTGTGAAGTTTCCATTTTTTTAATTCTATTATATATATTTGTTTGAGAAAAACATGAAATATGATTTAATTGAATAATTGAATAAAGAACTGCCATACAATTTTATGCCGCACTCTAAACAAAATACAACCAACTGAGGCTGTGTGGTTTCAGCATTGCTTTTATAAAGTTTTGCTTAAATTACGATTATTGTCAACTGTTTATCGGTACTTTGATACATTTACGTGTATTATTCAGATGCATTTGAAAACGTGAACTGTAAGCATTAAGATGCACCGTAGCTCGCATATAAGTGATGTTAGGTACATATCATTATTTTCTTTCATTTTCCCTAAATATTGAGGTCAAAACGATAATAACAAAGTTATCAGGTACTCATCTATAAAAGGTGTTTGCCTATATCATATGACCCTATTTTGAAAATACCTGGGAAAGCTGTTAAGGTTTTTATGCATAAGGGCTATATTAAGTTACGCAACGAAATACTGTATGAACCCCTGGTAAAGTTATTAAAGGTTTGGTATTTTGGGTGTTTTCTTGACAATCTTTTCAGGGCTATATTCTAAAACCGATTAAATTACCACGAAATATTGCATGAAACATATTTTAAAAGTTAAGAAGTGCATTTATGAGTGCATGCCTCATATGATCCTACTATGAAAATCTATGGGAAAGTTGATGTTTTTTTTTTTTAATTTATTGCAGAGTGACATGATACCCCAAAACCGGATTAAGGGTACCACTCATTTTGCCTGAAGCATGCTTTGAAAAGCCTGAAGTGTATTTGACTATAAGTTCAGAGTTCATTTGCCATCGCCATAATCATACTTTGATTTTTTTAAAACTTCCAGACGGAGCATAATTGTGCATGTTGCCATTTACCGTGAAACAAAAACGAGAGGTTACTGTTTCACCATAAATGGTCTGAAAACATTTTGCTGCCTACACTTAAAAATCCAATTTGCTACGGTACCGTGATTGCAGCTTTAGTCGAGGGCATCAACAAATGTCTCCTGTGCGCAATAAAATTCAATAAAATCAATCAACCTAACCTGAAAGGGCGTAAAAGATTCCAATCTGGAGACGTCCACGATATTTACGTGCAAGTTGTACTTTTATAAGAATGATTACCACCCACAACATCTGATAAATGGAAATATCCCCATAACAGGCAGGCAGTAAAATGATTAAAAACAGGACAGGGAATACGTAATGAAATTAAATTTAATTATTTATAAATATCAATGGTGCTATCAAAAAATGTTATTTGTTTTAAATTTAGTCTGTTTCCTTGCATTTGAATATGAAATATTGCAATATTCATTACAGAAAACTATAAAACCCGACACTGTCGTTATAATTTAACTGTTTTATCATCAAGCATAACTTATAATTTACTTGCCATTTTTGGCAGTAATGGTGAGCAATGCGTCTATCTAGTGAAAAGTTCCAAATAGGCCACTTTTACAGTTATGATTCAAAAAACGCCAACAAAAATGCAGCCTTTCGAGACGCCACTTGTCTACTTTTCAAGCTGAGGTTTGGATTTTTGCGATACATTGTGTTTAATTCAATATTTATCTCAAAAAAACAAAACAAAACAATTCCTTCCAAGTAGCAGCTACTTTGCAGAGATATTAGACATTATATTTCTAATAATACGTATGATAGGCGAGAAGAGTTTCCATGCCGTCAACGATTACCTTATACTTTTTCGTCGTTTTAATTCACTCTAGAATTAAACTACAAAACAATCTAAAACCTGCACCTAAAACAACCTAAACACTGCAAAAAAACAATCTAAAAAGAATGAAACGTTAACATAGTCTTAAACTGTATATTAACCAAGGAAATAGTTGTTTTGCTTTTTGACCGAGTAGTCGAAAACGATCTATTTTAATAGCTTTTTAAAATATAAATACTTGAGATAAAAGATAGAAATAAAAGTACGGGAGGATACGCTTCGTAATTTGCAAATCATTCTCGCGAATGTAGGGCATACCGCAGGGTAAGCGTCGCCATATACTGAAATAGTAGTATGAAGATTGTTGAAAATAAAAATGTTCTTGTCTACCTTATATATCGTAAACAAAATTTAAGTTCCTTCAAATAATTCAGTTATGATTAATTGCTCTTAAAAGGCAAAACTCGAACATCTTTGTAACGGTACAATATGCAAAGGATTTTGTTCATTGAAGTGCGCCATATGGATGTGTGGGTTTCTCAGTTACATTCTTTGTTAAATAAAATGTAAATTGAGATTCAAAATCAAAATATTTAGCCCATGAACTACATAAGGAAAATTATCATTGGTTTTTGTGTCATGCATTCATTAACTCAGCTTAAATTTGAAATATAAATTAATGGAAGTTCTTTATTTTTATCAAATTTGTTAGGCCGCTTTATTTAATTTACAAAGCCTGTGTGTATTTCAAACTCTTGATGCAATAACTTTATACAGCGTTGTTTAATCTAGGTCACATATTTATAAAAATTATTATTGTTAATGAGCCGCGCCATGAGAAAAACAAAATGTTGCATCTGCCATCAGCATGGATCCAGACCAGCCTGCGCATCTGCGCAGTCTGATCAGGATCCATACAGTTCGCTTTCAAGTCCTACGGTAGTAAAAGAAATCATAAGAGGACAGTATGCATACAGATCAGGCTGCGCGGATGCACTGGCTGGTCTGGATCCATGCCGGTCGCAAATGCACTATGCTGGTTTTATCATTGTGCGGCACATTTATGATATCTCAATAGGGTTAAGCCCATTAACTGTCAATATCACATGTTTTCTTTAGCATTTATTAAAGTAGAGTTTCTACATCTGAAGATTAAACATTTGGTTAAAACAAAAGACATCTTTTGTCATATTCCTTCAATGCAGCGCAATTCCATCCATGTATGATTTACAACAGTATCAATCAATATTATATATTGTACAAATCGAGTCAATTTTTTTTATTTATTATCTTATATAATAGCAGAAACAGATATCAAGATAAACAACAACATAAATTGCTACTTGCAAAAACAATCTAAAATATATTTCATAATAAAACTGATATATAATACTTCAGATTCTGCTCTTTTGCCAAAATGCAGCTCTTATGAACGATTATTTCATTGTTTTCCTTTAATATAACAACCTTCAATCGTCTCCATACAAAAAGTACATAAAAAGATGAAGTAGAATCTCCTAAAAAGCTCACACCTTTTTGATCTATGAAATCAAATTACAGTGTAAACATTAACTTTTAGATATAGAAATTACCCCATGTGGCTAGGAAGCCTCGTTTCAAGGTTATAAATCAGTAAGTTGCAGTGATTTTCAATATCAAATTAAACAAAAGCACCAAAATAGAAATTCGTTATCTATTTATGGTAGGCTAAGAGCCTTATTCATCAAAGTTTGAGAGGAATTTGTCAGTAAATTAACATATTATTTGACAGATTTAATATGATGAAAAAATAACGAAGATTAATTGCTTTATTAGTACCGTAGTGATCAACATCAAAGCTGAAAGAACATACGTTTCTTTCTTGATATACTTTATTAGTTAATATTATAATATTCAAATCATTTCATTCCTTCTGCTATCGCACTATAATTGTTCAAAACTGTAGCGTACGGATGCACCCGGTGGCCCTGTGATTTGGACCGACGGTGCAGCTGATAGTGTCACCGGAGTCATTTCTGTAGATTCCACTTGTATAAATTATCATTTTTGGATGGCTTCTTAAATATCAAATGAGCACGATTTAATATTAAGAGTTTCATCCAGGAAACATATTTACTACGTTCAAGGGTTTCGTATAGGCTAGTACACAATTTCCTTTAAAAAGAACTCACTAAATTAAGTAAACAAAGTGCCCCATAAACCACGTGATCTGTGTCTAACTTTCGTAATACAGTATGACGAAGTATCGCAGAATACAGAAAGTTCAAGCACGTTTGCTGATTCAATAGGAGCCGCACCATGAGAAAACCAACATAGTGCATTTGCTACCAGCATGGATCAAGACCAGCCTGCGCATCCGCGCAGTCTGGTCAGGATCCATGCTGTTCCCTAACGGTTTCTCTAACTGCAATAGGGTTTGAAAGCGAACAGCATGGAGCCTGACCAGACTGCGCGGATACGCAGGCTGGTCTGGATCCATGCTGGTCGCAAATGTACTATGTTGGTTTTCCCATGGCGCGGCTCATATCAAACTTTTGATATTGAAGTTAAGCATTTCAAGTTTTTGTTTAAGTTTAAAAAGTATTCAGACCATGAATATGAATAAGGCAGTTCAATCCTTTTTTTTCTTACACCGGTAGATTCTTTTTATATGAAAATGCTTCTCTATTTAAGAAAAAATGTCAAACATTTATTTTATCTAAAGTCTCCCTCAGCGTTTGTTAAATTTAACCCCCACTGTCCTATAAATGACCCTCCAGTACCGCAAAATATAAGTTTGTAACAGATACCGTTATCGGCAGACATAAGTCTATCACTGGTGACTTGTCACGTTATAATGCTCTGATTTTTATCTTTTAAAATCCTTCCTTAATGTTATCTCTGTATTACTGACATTGTAAGGAGGTGTTAGGGTGCAACCTGTCGGTGTATGGATATATTACAGTAACTAATTGCGCGTGAAAATACAAACTGATACTTTTGTTAAGTCTATTGTTTAATTAGACTTTTCGACCAAGATTACGCACTCCAGGGTATAAGTTAAGTGATTTTAGATATGGAAATTATGAATGAACTTCGACTTGATATGTCTGGAGCGTGAAACCATATTAAATTCCACTGTACGAACTACTTTTTTTGTGAAATTCGACTAAAACAATCCCTTGAAGTATGACTGTTAATAAGGACAACATTTTACCATCAAGGTATCTGAGGTTTGCTTGTAAAAATAGACTCAGTCTCACAATTATGTATTGTTTATTACACTCCGAGTGGCAGACAAACTGGAAATTACCAAGTTTACTGGAGTTCTGTTCCATTTTAGTGATCCAAATCAATATTAGTTCGTTCTAATTTAGCTTTCTAAAATTACAATGCTTTAGTTTTTAAATTTAGTTATAAAGAATTATGTCATTTTGTTTATCATAGACAGTTATCTTCTTAAGAAACGAAAATCAACCACTGTTTTAAGACGAGTAGCATTTGCTCACTGCATATGTAATACCTGTTGCCATTTGTTCTCGAGTCCAATCGCTTAATTTTGTCAAAAATTGAATATAATTGTCTACAATGGTTCTAGCCATATTATGTTTGAGTTTGCGATTATACCTGGCTGCCGTATGACCCTTTTTATTGAAGGGTTTTCGACAAAGCTTTTTTTAGCAAACTCATTTTTATGACGGCATTTTACTTAAAATGGCATTTAATTTCTAAAATGATCCTTTGGTAACATGAAGTGCAACCAAATAAAATGATAGAAATATGGTTTGAGTCTGTTCAAGATATATACTAAAACTCAGAACAGCCCTCCGGCTTAATTAAGCGGAACTATTTTATACAGAAACATTGCATGGAGACTCTATGATCCAAAACGACCATATGGGACATCACGTACCAAATGCAAGGTGATTGACGTAATGATATTTTTTTTTGAGGTGACAGTAATTTAATCAGTTAGTAAATACTGGTTTATCTTACAAGCTCTTATGTAGGTTAAAACTGCCTCAGCATTTTCATACTTTCTCTACCGTGCCTCGCAGGAAACTATAAATGTTAGTCAAATGACACCCATAAGAAAAACTGCCATCTTTGCATTACCTAAGTAAGTATCAATATCGTAGGGTAAAAATAATTGTTTCTTGCATACCAGACTGGTATTTCTGGTGATTTCACCGGTGCTGGAAAACTCCATCTTACACCTCGGGGTGTAAGATGACTCCCGTGCTGTAAATGACGTATAACGAACTACATATGTACAGAAGATTTGTGTAGTAATAATAATGGTTTACGTAAAACGGGATAAAAATCAAATACCTTGATAGTTTCTCTTTGTTCCTTTTAACGTATTTCTCGATTCAAAAAAGGTCATTTTACGGAAATAACATAACGTTTCACTGCAGATGATAAAACAAAACCGGAACTATTACGTTGTTTTCGTCTTTGTAACGTCATGACGTACTTCCTGTTTACGGACGTAAAGTTCCCCCGCTTTGTGAGTACGCTACTGTAAGAAAAAAGTGCTTTAAGAAAATAATTTGTTTGAATTAATTTTTACTGTTATTTGTTGAATATAGCATGCAAGAAAAAGATTCAATCACTGACTGTAGGTGCAGATGGGAATATCTGGCTCTCGGGTAACTGTTAACGCGGTAACTCGGCAGGAGCCTCGTTACCGCTTAAACTGTTACCCTCAAGCCAGATATTCCCATCTGCACCTACAACTAGTGAAAGAATCTTATAGTTTCATTTTTGCCAATTATCTTACTTTGCTTACATATTGTTTAAAACACGACCTTGTACTCTAATTAATAGCCGTCGAAATATGAAGAATGACTGTTTTCAAATGAACTCACCAGCAAGGTTCACTTGTGTTTTATCTTATCAAATTCACATTTACACAAATGCCGTTGTTGTATTTTTGTCACATGGTTTGGATGTTGTCACATGATAATAATGTGACCTAAAACCGCCGTCTTACTTATCTTTTAGAACACATTTTGCTGACCTAGATATTGTAGATATTCGTCATAAAATATACTACTAAATTTAGAGTCAAAACAAAAAACTAGTAACATATTTTGACAATGATAACGCTAAAAAAATATTTTGTTATCATAACTACCTATAATTTTTGATAAACTGCCAAAGTTTCCCGTGAAATACGAAACAAACGTTAACATCTTGTAGATATGCATCTTGGAATTGCAAAACATCACACAAAAGGCTTCTGTTGAAGTACTTTGTAGAACAACTCAGTAAGAGAATAGGGAATTAATTTTTAATCTGTAGAAAACAACAGAAGCTTCTGTTTAACAAGACTGCTATTCCTGTCGGGTCGTTTAAGCAATAATCTGTAGGTATTAAGATACCGATATTGATAAAAGTTATTTTTATATTAGCGTAGCGGAAAGGTGGTTGGTCTCTTGAAGGTTGTTTATATGTTACATCGTTCATCATTAGTATCTGCAGTGATACTTGCGTTTTTGTTCCTCTGTGGAACTGTTTTGGATTTATTGTTAGAACACCGTGTTCAACCGATACATTCGAGTTCATAAAACTTGGTAAGAGCCAGTCTTAATGGCAGATTCAAAACTTATTAAGCGCTCATTACAGTATTCTAATTTAAAGGTCCGAAACAAAACGCACTATGCAAAACCAAATAACAATCTTCACATCAGTCCAAAAAGTTAGTAACTGTATTTAAATAACGAAGCAGCTTACGACATTTTTTTGCTAAGGAGATGTGTCATGGTAGAGTGACTTTCTTGATTCACCAACAACTGCATTATCAATTTAGGAGGCATGATTCCTAGTATTTCTCTTAAAAACAAGTTGAAATATCCAACGAATAGAGCCATGTTCAAAAAAAGGCAGCCTCGAAGATTTGTACCGTTCGTCTAAATTATTTTGCTTATGTAAAATGACGAGCGAAACGCTAAACTTTTTTTTATAATGATCAACAAGAAACTTTTTCTGTTATTTGACATTGCATTTTTGAACGGAACTATTTTGTACATGAACTGGAAACATAAATATCAGGAAAAACCCATTTCGTCATATGAATATTTTTTTATTTTTTATTTTTGCGCAGTCATAATTACACACCTGCATATTATCGCTTAAATACAAAATTGTAGACATTTTCAAAAATTATCAACGTATGAATCATTTTGATAAAGTTATGTAGTACTGTATGCTGTTAATATTCGCGATGAGCACATGTCTAATGAAATTCGCGATGATAGTATGTTTGCTAATATTCTCGATGGCCGTATATCTGCGTATATTCGCAGTAATCGTAAATTTGCTAATATTCGAAAAAAAATCGTATGTTTGCTTCTATTAATAATGATCGTATAACTGTTTATATTCGCATTAATCGTAAATTTGCTAATATTCGCAATAATCGTATGTCTGCTACTATTACTCATGATCGTATATCTGCTCATATTCGCGGTGATCGTAAATTTGCTAAAATTCGCAATAATCGTGTCTGCTACTATTACTCATGATCGTAATCTGCTCATATTCGCATTAATCGTAAATTTGCTAAATCAACAATAATCGTGTCTGCTACTATTATCTGATTCGATATCTGCTCTATATTCGCATTAATCGTAAATTTGCTAATATCCGAAATAATCTGTTGCTATTATTACTCATATCGTATATCTGCTCAATTCGCATTAATCGTAAATGTTGCTAATATCCGCAATAATCGTGTCTGCTATTATTACTCATGATCGTAAATCTGCTTTATTCGCATTAATCGTAAATTTGCTAATATCCGCAATAATCTGTCTGCTATTATTACTCATGATCGTATTATCTCTTATATTCGCATTAATCGTAAATTGCTAATATCCGCAATATCGTGTCTGCTATTATTACTCATGATCGTATATCTGCTCATATTCGCATTAATCGTAAATTTGCTAATATTCGCAATAATCGTATGTCTGCTACTATTACTCATGATCGTATATTTGTTTATATTCGCAGTGATCGTAAATTTGCTAATATTCGCAATAATCATGTCTGCTACTATTAATCATGATCGTATATCTGCTTATATTCGCATTAATCGTAAATTTGCTAATATTCGCAATAATCATGTCTGCTATTATTACTCATGATCGTATATCTGCTCATATTCGCATTAATCGTAAATTTGCTAATATTCGCAATAATCGTATGTCTGCTACTATTACTCATGATCGTATAACTGCTCATATTCGCGGTGATCGTAAATTTGCTAATATCCGCAATAATCGTGTCTGCTATTATTACTCATGATTGTATATCTGCTCATATTCGCATTAATCGTAAATTTGCTATATTCGCAATAATCGTGTCTGCTATTATTACTCATGATCGTATCTCTGCTTAATTTCGCATTAATCGTAAATTTGCTAATATCCGCAAAAATCGTGTCTGCTATTATTACTCATGATCGTATATCTGCTTATATTCGCTTAATCGTAAATTGTCTAATATCGCAATAACGTGTCTGCTATATTACCATGATGTATATCTGCTCATATTCGCAATAATCGTAAATTTGCTAATATTCGAATAATCGGTCTGCTACTATAATCATGATCGTATATCTGCTTATATTCGCATTAATCGTAATTGTAATATCCGCAATAACGTGTCTGCTATTATTACTCATGATCGTATATCTGCTCATATTCGCATTAATCGTAAATTTGCTAATATCCGCAATAATCGTGTCTGCTATTATTACTCATGATCGTATATCTGCTTATATTCGCATTAATCGTAAATTTGCTAATATCCGCAATAATCGTGTCTGCTATTATTACTCATGATCGTATATCTGCTTAATTCGCATAATCGTAAATTTGCAATATCCGCAATAATCGTGTCTGCTATTTTACTCATGATCGTATATCTGCTCATATTCGCATTAATCGTAAATTTGCTAATATTCGCAATAATCATGTCTGCTACTATTAATCATGATCGTATATCTGATCATATTCGCATTAATCGTAAAATTGCTAATTTTCGCAATAATCATGTCTGCTACTATTAATCATGATGATATCGATCATATCGCATTAATCGTAAATTTGCTAATATTCGCATAATCATGTCTGCTACTATTTACTCTGAATCGTATATCTGATCATATTCGATTAATCGTAAATTGCTAATATTGCAATAATCATTCTGCTACTATTTACTCATGATCTATATCGATCATATTCGCATTAAACGTAAATTTGCTAATATTCGCAATAATCGTATGTCTGCTACTATTACTCATGATCGTATATCTGCTCATATTCGCGGTGATCGTAAATTTGCTAATATCCGCAATAATCGTGTCTGCTATTATTACTCATGATCGTATATCTGCTCATATTCGCATTAATCGTAAATTTGCTAATATTCGCAATAATCGTGTCTGCTATTATTACTCATGATCGTATATCTGCTTATATTCGCATTAATCGTAAATTTGCTAATATCCGCAATAATCGTGTTGCTATTATTACTCATGATCGTATATCTGCTTATATTCGCATTAAATCGTAAATTGCTATATCCGCAATAATCGTGTCTGCTATTATTACTCTGATCGTATATCTGCTCATATTCGCATTAATCGTAAAATTTGCTAAATATTCGCAATAATCGTGTCTGCTATTATTACTCATGATCGTATCTGCTTATATTCGCATTATCGTAAATTTCTAATATCCGCAATTATCGTGTCTGCTATTATTACTCATGATCGTATATCTGCTTATATTCGCATTAATCGTAAATTTGCTAATATCCGCAATAATCGTGTCTGCTATTATTACTCATGATCGTATATCTGCTCATATTCGCATTAATCGTAAATTTGCTAATATTCGCAATAATCGTGTCTGCTACTATTAATCATGATCGTATATCTGCTTATACTCGCATTAATCGTAAATTTGCTAATATTCGCAATAATCGTGTATTTGCTACTATTAATGATAATCATATCTCTGCTTATATTCGCGGTAATTGTAAATTTGCCTATATTCGCAATGATCGTATATGTGCTAATATTTATTAAATGACGGACTCAAAATTTCTGTACCATCCTTTAAACATTACTTTATGTTATCTTCAAAATTATTACCAGCTGCTATAGGCGCGAAATTAAAGAGACGGGTAAAATGCCGAACATATAGCAAATATTTTATCACAAAATAAAATATTTTGTAATCTATAAAACTTATTCATCCCATACACTACAGACAAATAGTCGCGCAGAAAAATATAGACAATTAATTCCCACACACATATGAGACGGTATTGGTTTCTATTAATAAAACAATTGAACCTTTGCATTCTCATAAGTGATTAAATCTAACTTATTACATTTTGAGGTCTTTTTTTTTTCTTTAAATAATCCCAATTTTGGGGAATGCAATTATAGTAATGTAATGCAAAACCATGAATTTTAAGAAGTAAAGAAACTAACATGACTATTGTATGGTCGGCAGTACCTGTAGACTGCCAATCACTTTTTTGTGATTTGAGTCCATACAATGTAATGGATTTGTGCTCTTCCTGGTTCGGTTCGTTCACATTATGCGTTTCATGCGTTTTGTTTGCATTCTGGAACCGCGTAAATTTCTGTAATAACAAGTCTACAGCTGACTTTTACTTCCGTTTTAACATTTAGTATGAATATCATGACATTCACATTACAGCACAGTTACATCTCTTCAGACGAGCAGTCACTGAGGCAGGCAGGAGAGTATGGGTATGTGTGGGTACTTATTCCACAAATAATGTTTAACGTATTTTCAAAGTGTTACTGTTTCCTATGTGTACTTAAATATTAAGGAAGTAAGTGAGTGAGTTGGGTTTTACGGCGAATCGACAGAGGGTGATTGAAATGCAAGATATGTATTTTTAACACTAGATTTTAGCCACTATAAAGACCATTAGACTACTGGATAGTGATGTGATTTGTATTTTATACTCTGGTTTTCATTATTTATATTTAAGGTATTTAAGAAATAATATATTTCCCAAAAAAATGCCGTTGAATTAAAAAATAATTTATAGCAAAAGAGTGCTTTAACACTATTTATGCACGATGGGCAGTTATACGTCGGGCGTAATAATTTTACGAGGGCGCAGCCCGAGAGAAATCATTTGACGACGTATTACCGCCCGAGTATATAAATAGTGTTAAACACGGATTTGCTATAGATTATTTCGATTCTAATATGCCCTTAATCTAAAATAGCAGATAAAATATAGCAGCGCTCTTTCTTGGCGCAACAATTACATTGACGTCACCGCACGTTAACGTGACGTCATTCTAGCGTAAGAGTGTTTTAACAGAGAAAGCATATTAGAATAAAACATAATTATTGTTCGGATGCGACAGAACAATGATTTTATTCCAGGGAAAAATCACTGCTCGAGATACTGTATCGATTCTTAGCAACTGTTTTGAAATTATAATTACCATATATGGTGATCATATCAGATTTCCAGTTTAATTTAGGAAACATGTGTAGTACTCTTTGAAAAAAACCCAAAGGGTTCAACTTCATTAGTTTTGAAAGGTTTTGAATAAAATAATATACGTGCATATACGTAAGTACGTATAAGTGTATACACGCTTTAGAGAAATTCTCTTTACAATGGAGCCTGTAGGAAAAGATCATAGTTATGCAGTTTGCTATATTTAAGGCCCCGGTTACTTTGTGAAGGATCTTTTAAAGCATTATGTAGACACATCCCGGTTCTTTTTTTATATAACGGGTGTAGAAACTGTAAGGACGTAACTTAAAAATAAGTATTCAAAACATAGTAAAACAATTGTTGATGGTTTAAGTGCAAATCATTGATATTTATTATAACTTACAAGTAATACTAGCCTAAGTATAACGCCTGCTCATCCAAACGTAGTCTGAAATGATCTTAATACAGATCACACATTATGAAAGGTATTGTATGTATGTTTCTTAAATGTTTTGACCGCCCATTTACCTATAACATGTCTTGAAAAAAAATATCTGCCGATTATTTTCTCATCTGACCTGCACCGAATGGACTTGACCCTCATCATGCACTTGGGAAAATGTCTTTATTGACGCGGCGGTCCGGGGTTCGATTCCCGACGCGGTCATCTTTTTTCCTTGATTTGGAATTTTTGAAATATTTTAGAAACAAAAATTCATATTCTAATGTTCATAATCTGACCAAACTTCAATTTGAAAGACAGATTATTTTTTAGCCGAATCTGGAGGTCAGTGCCTTTAAATTATTCTGCTTAGTATCCACATGTTTACAAAAGTACTGACCAATGTAACTTACGTAAATCATTAATGAGCCGCGTCATGAGAATTCCAACATAGTGCGTTTACGACCATCATGGATTCAGACCAGCCTGCGCATCCACTGTTCGCTTTCAAAGCCTATTGCAATTAGAGAAACCATTAGCAAACAGCATGGATCCTGACCACACTGCACGGATGCGCAGGCTGGTCTGGATCCATGCTGGTCGCAAACACACTATGTTAGTTTTCTCATGGTGCGGCTCAAATGTTTGATTATAACTTGATACCGTTAATTAATTCATCTATACCCTTCCTGCAGCCAGTTAATGCGAAGACAAAGGACCCACACTGCGTTAAAGTTCTTTGTGTGATAAACGGACGTGCAAGTTGATTACAAATAGGAGTGGACGTGAAAGCTATCTAGCTGGCTTGTAGAAGGTCGGTGACCTAAGGTACGCGCTTGTATAATTCCCGGAGAGGCACTTTAGGTCTTCCTTCACCATCAAAGCTGAACGAATCGTCATGTGACCTTAATTTGCTGGCATGACTTTAACTGTACAGAAATTCACATCTACATATTGAAAAACGGATGTTAAAAAAACATTAAACGCTGTTTACACTGGTAAGATACATGGAAACAACGTGACTCAATGAAAGAACCGTTACGTAAAACTAGCTATTCTTTAGTTATTATAATTGTATATTAGTGTAATAGTATATCAAGTACTTATTGATGGTATATTTTTTCCTGCCCTAATCTATGCCTCACTCTGCTATAAAGTAAAGAGGAATGCACCGGAGGATACCATTTATCTATTTGTTATGTTCTATTTTATTTCACTCGCACCACTGGACGCTGCCAATCAATCTCGTCTCTGTACGTGTTGCAACATACAGGGCACATGTCAGAACAACTCAGGTAAGCGAGTTATTTTAGTCATATGATGTAATGTGATGAAATTAGAAATGTACTCATGTGATTTTATTTGAACAAGAGCCATTAATGAAAACTCAAGAGTCTGTTATACCCCGCCCCCAAGTACCCGCCCATGAATAGATTAATTTCCGACAATCACGAGTCTGATACGTCCTATTTTTATGAATGAACTACATGTATATTGTCAATCTATGTCGTCACGCCACCGTGTACTAAATAACATAGTGAGTCTTCTAGATAACTTGCCAGTTTTAAGATTAAACCATATATAAGTACTTTCCTAAGTTCCTGATGAAGTGATTTAGGAGTATGGCAGTCAAATATAAAAAACAAAGCTTTCACTAGTGTGTATCATTTTATCATTATGATAATTATTATTATCATTATCATTACTTTTTATTGTTATCATTATTATTACTATCATTTTCATTAGTATAATTTAATACCATTAAACAGTATACAACATCTTGGGCAAAAAAAAAAAAGAAGAAAAAAAAACTAAAAAAGTTTGTAATATTTTAAAGATAATAAAAGATTTCTTAGTACTGTCTGCTACTATTGCATTAGGTACGTTAAAGTCATCAATGTAAGTCGTATCCCCATTAAAATGTTTGTTTCAAACGAAAGGCTGTTACAACGTGTTATTGTTATATGATAATATAGGACTTACTTTGAAATATGTATTGTTTGTGTTTCATGCAAACAACTGGTAGAAAAAAGATAAAAGAAAGTGATTGTATAAAATATCTGCATCGTTGATATCTAATAATTACAGATATATTTTTCAATATGGTTGTACTTGTTCGACCTAGTGTTCCTAAACTGATAAATTTTTACAGCGTTTGAAAATTTAAGCATTAAAGATGCAATTGAAATTAACATTAACTCAATCACTTAGTAAGTTATGGACGTAGCAGCATTTATTCCGTTTTGACGCCTTATTGTTTTTCATTCATTATATTGGTTCAGAGAGAATCAGTTAAATACGGAATACTGTTCGTGCCACTCTAAATCTCGCCTCACCGACACGCGACAATACATAAGCCTTCAAAATTTACATATTTACATATAACATGCTCATATTTTAAACAGACAGAATATAAAAACTGTTTAAGAAAATAATTACACAACGTTTTAAGTCGATGTATATTATCAGACGTGACCTAAATTTATTTTTTCTGTCAACATATTCGAACTCTCTATTGACACACGGTCATACAAGTGAATTAACCTTTTTTTACATTGACCTAGTTGTGTATGAGTTAGCAAGTCCAACATGAGATTAGAGCGGTTCTTCGGTAGTTTGTATTCCAACCGGATAGATGATTATTCATCCGACTTTGTGGCTGATTTAAAAATCGGTCGTCTTGAATTAAAGAACACACTAAAAGGTATAAGGCCAAATAATGAAGAGAGGTCTTTCAAAGAAGCCATGCCGTGTCATCGTATTATATAATGAATCATAATTTCAATTAAGTAAATGGTAACTTTACCGACGAGTCAAATGGTCTCACTATGTTATAAAGACTGATGCTAAATCTGAATCAAAAAATAATAATGCAATGCAATTGAAATACCTTTGACGACCTGGGCACATCATTTAGTTTTAAGGTGGTGATTTCCCAATTCGTTCTTAATCAATAACTTATTGTTTGCCGGAGGTTCATAATCGGGTGCGTTTGCAATAAACACGAGTGTCTAATGCATAATGAAGCCAAGTGTTTTCTTAATTCAAAAACATCATCAGCTCTCAATATTCTACTTATCTTTAATAGGCTAATTTGCCTTATATCTTTTGTTACATGATTTTCATGGCCACGAGAAATAGGTGTGAGGTTTCCATCTGTTTACGTACCAAACATGTTGAAATATTAAGCCAACAACCACTTTACTTCAGACTGATTAAGATTAATATCATCAAAATAAAAAAAGTGAGAAAAATGCGTAATTCATACGTTTTGAAGATGAGAAGATCACAAGAGCTTCATTGTAACAGTATGAAAGTTTATTGTCATGCAAGTGGTATCTTCTTTTAATACAAAGCTTACTGTAAGAATGGCTGATATTATTACAATAGTGAAGAATTAGTAAGTATGAAGTGATTTTGAGGAACGTTAAGTGAGATGAACTAAGGTTTGGCTAATTAATCTAAGTGAGTAACGGTCCGGCTTTTGGTGCTAATCAGGGATTGGAGTCTGTAGCAATATCAAATGTCCAGTCTTATTGTTCACAGGTTTTCTCGAAAAACAAGCCAAACCCCAAACAGCTTTTCGATCTATACAGCACAGAAAGGTCATTAGCATTTTTTAGGTCTGGCATTTTGACTTAGATTTTTTTTTTGAATAATTCGAACAAATGAATTATTTTTGGCATCTAAACAGGCAAAATATTGCAAACATGCTTTATTTCAAGCAACGATTTTATATTATTAAACTTGAACACAAAGCATTTTAAAGTGATGGTGAATAGTAGTACTGGACAGCCAAATAATTATAAGAATATCAGACGGCTGATTTTATATTTCAACAGTTTTAAATGCAGCTATAAAAACAATTGAAATATACTATAACAAAAATGATGTAAATACAAACTTCTTTTAGGGGGCTTTCGTGGCTGAGTGGTTAAGGTTGTTGACATTGAATCACTTGCCCATCATCGGTGTAGGCTCGAGCCTCACTCGGGGCATTGAATTCTTGATTTCTTGATATGATGAAGCCATTCAGCTGGTTTACGGAAGGTTGGTGGTTCAATCAAGGTACCTGCCTGTTACGAAGAGATACACGGAGGGGTACCTGTGGTCTTTCTCAACCATTAAAGCTGAAAAGTTGCCGTATGAGCTAAAATTGTGTCGGTGCGACGCTAATCCAAGCTTAAACAAAACAAAATGAAACGTACTTCTTTTAACTCATATTCGAAATTAAACTCATTGCCATGTCACATGAAGTGTTAGTTAAAAGCTCAAAACAACACAGGCACACGTACCATTATACATATTCTCATCTGAACTTCTTCAGTGCATTACTTCAATCACCAGTAATACAAGCATACTTCATGATTCAGAAATTGGAGCAAGTGTTTGACACAATCCTGCATTCTTAAGATATATAGAGTGAGATCTTTAAGTCCAGTCAGGAAACATACACAGTAATAATAACAACTTCTTTTAATCGTGTTAAGGACCATTAGTAAAAACTTAAGTAAAATGGAAACGTTGACTGGCTGGAATAGTTTTTTTTCTCTTATTCTTATTTTCATTACGCAACTCAAAATGTTTCTAAAGTAAACTGAGTCTGTTACTATATTGCTAAGTATTACTTTCTATACTTCTTTTATACATTTATTTCTGAAAATTTATAAACAGGAAGCTGAAGAGTTGTTTTCGAGATTGAAATAAAATATGTTAGTTTTTATATGTTGAAAATGTTTTATTTTTCAGAAAAGATACAAATGTATTATTATAATTTTCATAACCGCAAGGCAGAAATAATGCTATTAATGTTCAACTGAAAATTAGTGCGCTCTTCATTAATCAGGTTATATGTCATTTATTAGTAATCGTATCTGGATGACCAATTCAGTCTTCACGAAAAACTTTTCAAAGTACTAGCCAGCCGGACTACCAACATAGCAGAATTTACTAGCCCGAAAGGAATTTTGGTAGTCCGAACAGTAAATTATTAAAGGTGTATTTTTTATTTGTTTGGTGTCATTTTTATACTCTGTGTGATATTGTTTGATATTGCTTATTGCATTTTTATCATACATATGCAAATATATGAACATAACTGCAAAACAAGGTTCTTTTCTTTTTATTTTGGTTCATTATACATTTTATTCACGAGAGAACATTTCAAGCATCGAGGTGACATAATCCTCACTCATGTCACACTCTGACTCATCTGAGGAATAACCATCATCAGCATCATATTTGTCAAATAGAAAGGCTGGATTCATCACCTGAAAAAAGCAAGACATTTCTCTTAAATATTTTTGTATTGATTTGGCAAAATAATATTTATAATAGTATTTAATTTTCAAACATTATTTATTAATTCATCACACTTTTTTTCTAAATTATTTAATTGAAACAGTTTCAAACTGTACCTGTACTTCCTCCTGCTGACTTACCTCCTCCTGACTGAACTCCTGCTGACTGACCTCCTGCTGACTGACCTGCTGACTGACCTCCTGCTGACTGACCTCCTCCTGACTGACCTGCTGACTGTCCTCCTGAGTATCACTGGTTATCTGGCGATCCTCCTGAACTTCTGCCGCCAGATTCACAATGGTATCCACGACTGGAACAGGTTGCTGGGGAGTGGTAGTGGCAGCCCTCTCATACTGAAGTCGCCTTTTCCTGCCAGAGGGGGTCATCTGCGAAATCAATAAGTTTACAAAGTTATTATTTTAGATTAACATCTATCTAACTATATATAAAAGCGGTCAGATAAAAAAAACTTACAAATGTATGTTTTATCAAATATCATGGGTAAGTAATAACATTTCATGAATAAAACTCTTACCATCCAGTATTGGATTGCTGGATCTGGATTGAACTGTTCAATATCTGGAGATTCAAGGACAACTACCGTTAGGTCATTCAGGGTATCGTCATTAAGTCTCCCCCTTCTTTTGGTTTTGATGAGCTTCATTGCACTGAACGTGGTCTCATTTTTCACGGATGTTGGTGGTAATGAGCCCAAGAGATCCAGCACCCGGTGACATTATTCAGTTTCTGACTTGCCAAACCCTTAAGAACTTTTTCCAATGTCAGAGTCCCACTTTGCAGCTCAGTAGCATACCTAAAATGAAGCAGCAAAATTCAACACTAAACTATGTTATCCATTCAAAGAGCATACAGGATCCCAAAATGCAAACTGAACAGCTCTCGTGCTTAGTAATGTTTATTACCTCTTAGAAATATAATTTTGCTGAAATGATAACCTGCATTTAAGAGGAATGCATGAAAAAGAAAAGATGCCTACCTCTTGTACACCAGAGATCGCAGAATCTGCCATTCGTCCATGTAATCCTCCATGGAGATATCCTTAGCCACATTCTGTAGCTGTGTTGAGAAATAGTTCACTAAGGTGAACACTTCTTTGTCCCCAAAATCTGAAATGAACAAAATTTAACTGTCGATGAGTAATACAACACTGTTTTCATGAATTGTTTTGAAGTCGGGTAAAAAGAAACTAGGTTATATAATGAACATACTGCCAGTGAACAGAAAACAATTGTGAATGTGAACTTTAAAAATCCTGTTTATTTTGCTGCAGTTTACCTTGTAATATTCTTCCGCAATTTAGAATAATGATACTTGTGTTTGTGTCAAGAAAATTATGGGAAGAAATCAAAGAAAGTACAAGAATGAGAAAATAAACAGCAGAGCATGAAAATAAACAACAATTGTAAACATGGCTGTTTTGTTTTTTATTTTTGAATTTTGGACATGTTAATTTTTTTTAAAAAATCTGCTAAATTCAACATTATTTGAAAGGAAATTAGCCCTTGAAGACAAAATATAAACTTAAAAATTCAAATACTTTAAGATGACAGTGGAGGATGAGGATCGTAATTAGCTTTCTGTGGCCTAAACTAGAAAAGAAAATAAGAAATCAACATATAAACTCAAAACATCTAACAAAACATATCGACTTGAACCACAACTGAACTTCTTAAAACCTGAAATTTCCTGCGATCCAGGAATGGGCCAGCTTTCAAATGCTGAGATCTGTGTTGCTTGAATGATGGGTGAAGTTTCTGGATAGCGTTTATCGAGAGCTTCAATGATGCTTTTGGTTAGTTTCGCATTTGATGGAGAGGAGGGGTTTCCTTTAAAGCGTACCTTTTCACACTGGAATTCCTTAGTCATGACAACTGAGGAGGCAGCTTCATCATCTCTACAAAGGCCGTAATGAAAATCATTGTTGAATGAAAATGAATTACATTGTGTAAATACCTAACCTATAATTTGTTTTGGATGTGGTGTCTAATGATATTAGAAATTATGCTAACCTGCCCATCATATTCAGCAGGACTGTCTTGGTTGCAGCCACTCGATTATAAGCATCAGCTAAGGAAAGTCCTGTAGTCTGCAGATACTTGGACAATTTCTGGAGATGCCGCACAACAGACTAAAAAAGAAGAAGCATATGACACATTACTCTGAAAGTCTTTGCTTGGGAATATATAAAAGTCTTTAGAGGTCATACACTACCTTTCAGACCACTCACCAGTTTATCAAAATTCATGGAAAAGTTTACATCTCAGGCAAAAACAAATCTATACTTGTTGGAGACCAGTAGCAGCCACTATGCCCTTGTCACTTAAGAAGTTAAAGGCATATGATTAGGACGGAACACAAGTTAACTATGTTTAAAATACCTTCAGTAGTAGGATGTAGATGATCACGTGTCCATCTGATGCCAATTTCGCCAGTCCCTCTGCCTTTGGATTGTTGTGAGATCCGGTCTCGAGCTGAGCTCGGATAGCCCTGTAGCCACCCAAAAAAGCGTTGATGGCTCGCTCCATATGGGGCAACCACCTCGTACCACCAATCCTCGTGGGCAGAACCTGTAGAGGAACAGATGGAGAAATTGTTTGAAATTAATGGAATGAAAACTCCATGTACACACAAATATTTATACAAACACAAAAAAAGTACTTTCATGTTCAAAAATGTGCATGATTTATTTGATTCTATCAATCCCATAATTTTTACAGCTTTTTAAAAGAAGTTATCAGTTTTAAGAAAATATAACCTTTTTAATTGTTTGCATACTGGTATTTATACTTAATTCATTTATCTTTTGCACTGACCTGTTTGATCTCCATTGTGGTAAATGCATTCTTCAACTGTTTTTTCATCTTTGGACTTCTACGATACAAATAGTACAGCCCAATCAGC
Source organism: Mercenaria mercenaria (assembly GCF_021730395.1). Taxonomy (NCBI): domain Eukaryota; kingdom Metazoa; phylum Mollusca; class Bivalvia; order Venerida; family Veneridae; genus Mercenaria; species Mercenaria mercenaria. The sequence goes on along the minus strand of NC_069370.1, from coordinate 17,212,006 downwards.
AGCGTCAAGGTTTTGTCATACAGTTTGCTGGTTGATGATGTTTTGATGGCATCCTTGAAAGCCAGCTCAAGCCGGTGAGCAAGACAGTGGGTAATGATACAGTATGGCTGCTGCTCCCGTATCAGTGCAGCTAGTCCAGACTTGAGGCCTGAAATAAATATAATTGTCAACCAAAGATATTCACAAATATTTTGGGTGAATAATAATAATTGATTTTAATATAAAGTTAAACCCTGATCAAATTAGACATACAAACAGGTTTTTTAGAAAAAAAAAATTCTAATGCTTTGTTCTATGTCAGAGTCAGTGCATTACCACTTTATGTCATTTATTTGCTGAGATTGATTAAAAATTTGTTAATTTATATAAATTGTTGTTACATCATGATCTCTTTTTTACATGACTTCTATAACATGTATAATAAATGCTTATTTTACGTATGTGATACTTTTAAACTGTGATATTTCATGACTGTGATAAATAGATCTATTTAATTATACTCGACTTTTGGCAAAATCAAACAGGCAAGGCAGAAATCTGCCCGTTAAAACTGAAACAACATGGTAATTCAGTCGCACCTTGCATGTTGGAGGCTCCGTCAGCACAAAATCCCACAAGCCTCTTCTCAAAAACATCGGAAATTCCATATTCTTCGAATACTTTTAATATCAGGTTATGAATGTCTCTACTTGTTGCAGACTCAGCGCTTCCAATATACAGGAATGTATCCTGTATCTGCCCCTGGATACAAGTTCTGACATAAATATTTTCCAAGTCCTCTCCGGTAAAGTCAGTGGCTCCATCGATGGTAAAAGAAAAAAAAGGTGACTGGCGAAGTTTCTGCAGCACTTTTTGCCTAGTAACTTCGGCAATGGCTTTAGTGAAAGAGGCTGCTGCTTTGTCGTTTAAGTAACTCTTTCCCACATCTAAGCCCTTGACCTTGTCTAACCGGCAGATGGTGTTATAGAAATTAAAACTCTGGTGTGATTTAGCAAGGGCATGAGCTGTCCTAAACTTTATAATTAATTTTTGATACTCATTTTGCTTGAGTTTTAACAGGCAATTTGCTGCCTCACTCGTTTTGGAGTGGGTGGGGCAGATTTTGCATGATGTTCACCAGCAGCCTTTTGGTGTCCACGGCTTTCCTGGTGAGCGTTTAGTGTTTCCACTTTGAAATTAGAACACCCGGTGGTAAAAACACACTCGTTTGATGTTTTAATACAAAAGGTGCAAAACATCTTGCCAGATTCAGAATTGTAAGTAAGCCACGGAAAACTTTTTTCCCAGGAAGGCTGGAAGCTCCGCGTTCTTTTTGATTCATACTTTTTTTTGCGGATATTTTTTCCTCTTCGGATAAATGCCGCTTATTGGCCTTTCCCGGGATGGCCCCGGGTGTATACATTAGTTGAAACATTTGTTTACAAATTTACCTTTCTATTTTCGTAAGGTAAAGGTCACGCTAGGATAAACAGACTGGTTTTCCTTTTGCTTCTCGCTAACGATAATTCAGCGAAAAGGAACGCTTAACCAGTCTATTTCCGCCGGTGCGCGTAATATCTACACTCGTGAAATAAACACCGTAGAAAACTCACGCTATGGATTTTTTGGGTAATTTTATACGTATTCTCTCGATTTTTTTTTACTAGCCTCGCGGACTAGTCACCTAGAGACAAATACTAGTCCGATCTAGGTTTTTACTAGCCTCGGGCTTCGGACTAGTGCCAAATTCGAAGACTGCCAATTCATATGATGCAAACTTTATTTCATGAAGTAATTTTGACCATCCCTGTAAAATAGTAGAATAAAACAATAAATCAAATACTGATTGATCACATTTATTGCATGATTGTCCTTACAAGTAGCAAATAAGGCAATATAATTCTGACAAGTAATGACAAGCCATGTGATTCACTGATCCCTGATGCGATTTCCGTAATTTTCCCATTATGCTTTACAGAAACGCATTCAAGCTTCCTTTACATACCATTTTATATTGGTTAGAATGATTCAACTGTCCAGGAGGTCCCAATGATGCTGGAGTAAGCTTTATGGAATCATTTGGTCTTTCCTGAGCAATCAGATATACAATTAGTAAGCAATGGTATGGTACTGTTACACAATCACTTCTAAGAAAAGAAAAAAAAAAACATAAATTTAACCAATGAACATTATTCAAAATTTCAAGACATATATGAATTAACTCCTCCTACAAACAAGTTAGAAATACATGAACACAAAATGATACAAAGGTAAAGGTTGGAACAGTTTTCTTATGCCTTTTTTTATAAATTTCAACCCGCTATGCCAGGTTATGCATACTTTTATAAATGTAAATATTTTTCATAAATAAGAAGGACACAATCGTTTAGCTATTGATTTTGATCTTTTAACATAACTAAGTAAGGATGAATAATAAAGGCATAATGAATTAGGTTTCCTGTGACATGAAATGTCAAAGATGATCATCTTATACGTATAGAACTAGAGCTATCAAATAACTGATGTATGCTGCCCGAATATACTTTGTACAAAGGAGGCTGTGCCAATATTTGCATATATGATGGCATGAATGAACAATTAAAGGCAAAGAGAAAGTAACCTTGCAACTAATGAGCATAAGTTTAAATTTTACTTGTTTCTAAATATGTATCATTATATCAAATGAAAGACAATTTCCTACATCGTGTGAAAAGAATAACAAATGGATAAAAGTTTGAAAGAGTTCTGTTTCCTCAATATTAAATAAGATAAAATTCTATTCAGTAGTTATAATGAATTAAGTTAATGGAAGAAGAGAAAAACAACAATGAACATAACATAAGACCCTATTTTCAAACAATGTAGTTTCCTATTCAACACTCCACACTGAAATAAGCATTTAGGGGTTCGAATTTTGTGCGTTACAAGTTAAAGCTATACGCCAGCAATGTGGGAGAAATTTTCAATATGCTCATTTCCACAAAGTGCGGCATGGAATATACATATGACATTGAAGATTGATAAAATGGGTGAAAATTAAAGTAAGATATTGGTAAAAATGCAAGAAGAATGTAAATTTTCTGCATCATTTCAAAAGCTTTGCAATGGCTTCTGCACAATATACATTGTATTTGGTAAATTATGAAAATAACTTTCAAAAATGTTATGTCAATAAGTTTAACCGCAGGTCATTTTCAGAGTACACACTCTTTATGGATTTTTGAGAGAAAAAAATACTTCTATAGAAGTAAAAACAAGACAAATAACAATCAATGTCGGTGTTTGACCTCCTAGTTTGACCTTTACCTTTGAGCTAGGGATCTGGACGTTACGCATTACACACTTCATTATCATGTATAACTCTTGCCAAGTAATATTAGATCCCTTGATGCGTAACAGAGTTATGGACTATGCGCGGACACAATATTACATCACTAACCTTTAAGTGTGACCTAGACATTTGAGCTAGGGATATGGGTGTTGTGTAGGACACGCTCATCTCATTATAGGAAACATTTTTCAACTGATATTAAAATTCGTTGATGCGTGTCAGGGTTATGGACTATGCTGGAAAACAGTTGTAGATCATTGACCTAAGAGTGTGACCTATGCCTGAGAGCTAGGATCTGGGTGTTGTGCGGGACATACTACCCCAATATGGGAAACATTTGCCAAGTTATATTAAAATCCCTTGATGTGTGACAATGTTATGGACTATACATGGAAAAGAACTGTTAACCACTGACCTCTAAGTGTGGTCTTAAACTTTGAGTTAGGATATGCGTGTAGTGCACGACATATCGTTCTATTATGGGGAAGAGTTTCGCATGCAAACAATACTATAATTCTGCAATAGATGACAGTTATAAATAGGGCACAAAACAGACCCTGTTAAATTCAAATTAATCTTTGACCTCCAAGTGTGTCTTTCAGGTAGAGGTTAGATGTTGTGCTTGAAACATCCCGTTATTAGGAAAATTAGTGCTAACTACTATTTCATTCCTTGATAGATGACTGAGACCGAACAGGGGAAAGAACTATCGATGGTTGACCTCCCAACTGTAATCTTGAACTTTAAGCTAAAAGTGTAGGGTTTGTGCATGCCAAACATCCTATTATAGAAAATATGTGTGCAAAGTAATATTGTAGTGTCTCAATGGGTGACACAATTTTGAACCGGACACGAAATTTATATGAATTGACACCTGAATTTTACGTTGACCTTTAAGGTGCGGATCTACCTTTGAACGAGGGTTCTAAATTTGCGCATCGAATTTTGGCTCATTATGGGGTACAGTTGTGCAACTTAATATCAAAATACCTTGATGGATGGCAGAGATATGAAACAGATATGAACGTGCATACGAACGGATGGAATGGCGGAATGACGGAAAAGCGAAGTCCTTTAGTCCCCGAAATTGGTTTTCAACCAATAGGGGACAAACGGATTTACTTTCCGCGAGATGAATCCTTTACATATGATACAGTAACGACAGGAGCGCACGTATGGAATGTGTAACAATATGGATATGTGAAGCAAAATTCAAGGAATTGTACGTAAACGTTTATACTCACTGGAATTACAGAAGCCAGAGCATCAAGAGAAATACCGTTAAGGGGTACGACGAAGCAGGCCTTTGGGAATTTATCACTGACTATGTAGAAGTTTGTTATGCTTTCGCCTTAGCACTTTGCCACATTTATTTTTTCTTGTTTTGTTAGGTTTTGAGTGAAATCGACACAGTTGATGTCATATAGAGGCTTCTCAGCTTCCGACGGTGGAGGAAGACCGAGCATTGTACGGGCAGCTGTGTAGATCCACCAACCTTCCTTCCGTACGCAAACTGCATTGATTCGATACATGCAGAATTTTACACTCTAAGCGACATTACGAGCCAACATAGGCGAAGGGTAAGTTATTAGTCATTTCGGAACTTTCAGATTCTTTTACAGCATATGCATTTTACAATTGGAATCATTTATTTACGGACCGTCTTTAATTAAAAGAATGAAATTAACTTAAAGCTAATTTTTTTCTTATTTTTTTTTGTGGGGGTGGAGGAGCGGAAAGAAAATTGTGCGTTTTATACTTGGATGTACGTAAATACAAATGTATCCTGACAATATGCGCTAGTTCACGTTTGTGTTTACCTTTCTACTGCTAAAATTAGATTACCTCTGATGATAAATAAGTATAAATAATATCAAGAATAGAAGATGTCACTATCATTACTTTTTCTTAAAGCCTTATTTGGAAATGTTTTCCTCCATTTTCATATTTTACTAGGAGAACTACTGCACAAAAACTCTAACATTAACGCAGTATTCCAATACCGCGTATCTTTGAGCAGGTGAATTTCAGTAGTTTCACCCACGCATTGCATAATAGAAAACCTGACAGAATCTTTTGAAATTAATGATTAAAGACAAAATGTTGGCAATGACATTGGTTAAGTGTTTGTTTGGGTTTAACACCATTTTTTCAACAGTATTTCAGTTATGTAACCGGCACGTGCGGACATTTAACCTACCCAGTGTTCTTAGATTCTGTACCAGTACAAACATGTTCTCCCCAAGTTACTGCTTACTTTTCCACATGGATCAGATGTGTAGGACAAATGATTTCAGACAGATTTTTTTATCAAATCATCCTGGAGAACATACGCCTCGCCCGGGGATCGAGTTTACAACTCAGCAATCCATAGATCTTCTCTCTCCCAACTGAACTAATCGGGCGGGCTATAGTGTCGAACATGAAAGAAAATACATGTAATAACTGAACTGTCTGACAAAATATAAGCAAGTTCTATGTGAACGAAAATGATACCTAATCTGTTTGACGAAATATAAACTAGTTGCATTTGAATGAAAATGATTACTGAACTGTCTTAGGAAAGTCGCCGGTCGGAAGCTTGCGACTATATCCGATAAGATTAGTCTAAGATTTTGTCTAAAATTGATCTCTAAACAATGGATAGGGGTGTAAACATTTTATCACGGAGTAAAACATCTTCTTTCTCTTTTTCTATCTGAAAAGTATATAAAGAAATCGCGACACATCTCTGTGGACTACATACCTGTGATCCAACAGCTTTAAATAGGAGACAAGTATTGAAATACTTAAGAGAAATATCTATAGGGTAAAATGTTTATATCAATCTAGTTTTCTGCAAAATGCCACAGAGCAGATAATTGAGCCGCGCCATGAGAAAACCAACATAGTGGCTTTGCGACCAGCATGGATCCAGACCAGCCTGCGCATCCATGCAGTTTGGTCAGGATCCATGTTTTTCGCTTTCAAAGCCTATTGCAACATGAGAAACCATTAGCGAACAGCATGGATCCTGACCAGACTGCGCGGATGCGCCGGCTGGTCTGGATCCATGCTGGTCGCAAAGCCACTATGTTGGTTTTCTCATGGCGCGGCTCAATTTGATAAATTACGAACGTTTATTTATGCCTTTTGTTGGATTTGTTGGAGTCACACCCTCACGACTGTTGAAATGATATCACAGAAATATTAATAAACCTTTAACAGATGGTGAAGTTTTATGTCAAATATAAAATGCTTTTAAACATTTCGATTTGTATACTTAAACGAGATAATTGACCAGTTATATTGGTGTACGATCAGAAGAAAAAAAAACTGAGTCATTACTTTTTCAAGTTATACGTACATGCCTTACTAAATACTAGTATATTCGCTGAAAATACTTACCAAGATATTCCTTGCTAACTAACATCATAACTTAATCTGAAAGACCGAAAAGCTCTCCAATGATCATATCTTTTCTTGTGTGAAGTTTGAACAAACAGTAAGTTTTAAATGCAGACATTCTGCAAAATTGTTAGAATTTCAAGTCACAAAATTTAATACAATTTAAATGTACAAGAAATTCTTGTTCAATACTTCAGAGCTTCGGAATTGATTTATTTTAAACTTTTCTTGGTTGCGCAACCAAGAGAGAAAAAGGAAGGTAATAATAATTTTCTGAACTGGCATTTCTAATGAACTTTGGCAAAATATGTTCTTGTCAATGCAAATATTTTACAACTCTAATACAGTAGTGCTTATATTCGTAACATTCCGTAGGAAAAATGTGTTTATTAAATTTATACTTATGCTAAATTAACGTTATCTTGGTTGGGCAACCAGGATAAGAAAATCAAAGTTTAAATATATATTTCCAGTGAAAATCTGATGTGTATTAAGAACTCGATGAAGACAAATAAGTGTAAATAATCAGTTGGTAAAGTTTCAAAAAAAGCTTTAAGTTGACAAAAATCTAATAAACCACCTTTAAAGTTAAAATATGATATTAAAACATCTGACGTGCTATGGAAATTGTGTTTTTCTCATAGACTCCCAATATGAAAATGTGTACGAGGTTCAAATTTTTCAAATCAGTCTAGCAGACAATCAAGAACACGTTTCTATCGTTCTTATTAGCCAATTTTTCTAAGTATATTCTGAAGTTTTGAAAAAATGTCAGGATTTAATCCAATTCTTCATCGTAGAAAAACTTTTTATTCGAACGTGCAGAACTACCCTAAGTTTTATTAAGATCCATCGACAGGTTACTTTGTTTTGTGTGAATTTATGAATTTTAAAACAATTAAAGGGCAGTTACTTAGCAGTTACTGAAGAGATTCCGATGAAAGATATGCATGTACCATTGCCCTATAGTGATCTATGTTAGTGATTTCATGAAGATGGAATGGATTACTTTGTTATGTAGGAGTTAATAGATTATATTATATTTGTGTTTCATGAAGATCTATCAATATATTACTTTGATACAGTCAAAAATCCATGTCGTTTACGAAATCAAGGGGACAAACTCTATTTTTACTGGGTCAATGGGAGATAATGCAACATGTGAGCAAAGGTTACTAATTTTAATTATGTGATGCTTAATTCAGTAAGAAATACTTTTTGAATTATAAGCCTTTTCTATTTCCGGTGCACGGACGAACGCATGGACGGACCAACAATTGGACGGACAACGCCAAAACCATATCCATCCGCCTTCGCCTTCAGCGGGAATAACAGACACAGAAACCCGGTCAATGGCAGTATAAATCGGCAAACACTCTCATTTTTTATAAACCTAGAATCTAAACAGAAATGTTGCAATAGAAATTCCTAACGTTGAAAATAATTTGGTTCTATAACGTAAAAACATTTACTAGTATTCCATCAATGCTGATACTGCGTTGATTAAATAGAAATCAAATGAAATGATTTTGACTTTAGAGATAATTTCACCAAAGAGAACTGCTTTAGATGGAGCATAATATGATGATGATTTCGCCAGTGATGGGAACCCCCATCTTACACCCTGAAGCGTCGAATGACTCCCATGATGTACAAGGCGTAAAACGAACTACGTCTGTGTAGTAGTGTCGTGTAAAACCGTGTAAAATACAAGTGTGTTTCTTCTCTTTTTTTTGCTACATAACAATCGATACATATGAGTACTTCCACATCAAGTATATCTGTGTCAAGTAGAGGAGTACTTCCAAATCAAGTATATTTGTGCCAGGTGGAGGAGTACTTCCACATCAAGTATATTTGTGCCAGGTGGAGGGGTACTTCCACATCAAGTATATTTGTGCCAGGTAGGTATATTTGTGCCAGGTAGAGAAGTACTTCCACATCAAGTATATTTGTGCCAGGTGGAGGAGAACTTCCACATCAAGTATATTTGTGCCAGGTAGAGGAGTACTTCCACATCAAGTATATTTGTGCCAGGTAGAGAAGTACTTCCACATCAAGTATATTTGTGCCAGGTGGAGAAGTACTTCCACATCAAGTAAATTTGTGCCAGGTGGAGAAGTACTTCCACATCAAGTATATTTGTGCCAGGTAGATAAGTACTTCCACATCAATTAATTTGTGCTAGGTGGAGAAGTACTTCCACATCAAGTATATTTGTGCCAGGTGGAGAAGTACTTCCACATCAAGTATATTTGTGCCAGGTAGAGAAGTACTTCCACATCAATTAATTTGTGCCAGGTGGAGAAGTACTTCCACATCAAGTATATTTGTGCCAGGTGAGGAGTACTTCCACATCAAGTATATTTGTGCCAGGTAAGAAGTATTACATCAAGTTTCTTTTTTTGCCAGGTAAGTAAAGTACTTCACATCAAGTATATTGTGCAAGTGGAGGAAGTCTTCCACATCAAGTATATTTGTGCCAGGTAGAGGAGTACTTCCACATCAAGTATATTTGTGCCAGGTAGAGAAGTACTTCCACATCAAGTATATTTGTGCCAGGTAGGTATATTTGTGCCAGGTAGAGAAGTACTTCCACATCAAGTATATTTGTGCCAGGTGGAGGAGAACTTCCACATCAAGTATATTTGTGCCAGGTAGAGGAGTACTTCCACATCAAGTATATTTGTGCCAGGTAGAGAAGTACTTCCACATCAAGTATATTTGTGCCAGGTGGAGAAGTACTTCCACATCAAGTAAATTTGTGCCAGGTGGAGAAGTACTTCCACATCAAGTATATTTGTGCCAGGTAGATAAGTACTTCCACATCAATTAATTTGTGCTAGGTGGAGAAGTACTTCCACATCAAGTATATTTGTGCCAGGTGGAGAAGTACTTCCACATCAAGTATATTTGTGCCAGGTAGAGAAGTACTTCCACATCAATTAATTTGTGCCAGGTGGAGAAGTACTTCCACATCAAGTATATTTGTGCCAGGTGGAGGAGTACTTCCACATCAAGTATATTTGTGCCAGGTAGAGAAGTACTTCCACATCAAGTATATTTGTGCCAGGTAGAGAAGTACTTCACATCAAGTATATTTGTGCCAGGTGGAGAAGTTCTTCCACATCAAGTATATTTGTGCCAGGTAGAGGAGTACTTCCACATCAAGTATATTTGTGCCAGGTAGAGAAGTACTTCCACATCAAGTATATTTGTGCCAGGTAGAGAAGTACTTCCACATCAAGTATATTTGTGCTAGGTAGAGAAGTTAAACAAACTTCAACAATGTACTACTAGTATTTAGAATTGAAGAATTGACATATTTTCCAAAATTACATTTTTAAATATTTTGGTGTTTTATTCTCTCCAGACTGAATAGTTGTCACTTTCATTCTTACAATGCAGCCATGGCATTTCGACAATGTAAATTATTATATTATTGTTCGTTTTTATTGTTATTGTTGTTGTTGTTGTTCTTCTTTTTTCTTCTTCTTTTTTTTCTTCTTCTTCTTAATGTTATTATTATTATACCAGAATTATATTATAAACATGTTCAAAAGCGTTTTACATACACGGGCAGCCAAACAGGCTAATTGACACAGAGCAATCTGTCCAGGAGGGACTGAGCAAGAGAAAGCCCCAAGTACAGAGGGAAAGAAATCTATTAGATAAGGCCTGTCCAGCTTACATAGCCAAGCCTTTGCTAACAGACAGCCTTTCCTTTAACGCACCCGCCAACGATACACCTGAAGCCGCCATTCCTGGGAAGAACCAGTACTGGCCTCATAATGGGAGATATTCAATAACATTTCAGAAATTTCCAGAGCTTGGTCTTGGATAAGAGCCCTGGACGTTTCGAGTGATAATCAAGCATGTTACCTCCTTTTTTTTGGATTTAACGTCGCACCGACACATGATAGGTCATATGGCGACTTTCCAGCTTGAATGGTGGAGGAAGACCCCAGGTGCCTCTTCGTGCGTTATTTCATCACGAGCGGGCACCTGGGTAGAACCACCGACCTTCCGTAAGCCAGCTGGATGGCTTCCTCACATGAAGAATTCAACGCCCCGAGTGAGGCTCGAACCCACATCGATGAGGGGCAAGTGATTTGAAGTCAGCGACCTTAACCACTGGGCCACGGAGGCCCCCGCATGTTACCTCTAGACCACCGGGACACTTATATATGTCTGACATGGGTTATTATGATTTGGAATTTCACCTGTATCATCTGGATACGTATCCTTATACATATCATCTAGTACTGAATCTGCTCATTTTTCCCAGTCGATTATTTCAGCATCACAAGTAGCATAATTTATCATTTTGTATATGAAGGTCAAATACTCGTGGAGCGGTGGTCTTGCGGATATGGTGTCGGCCGCTCAATCCAGGGGTCATGGGTTCGAGTCCCACTGGGGTCACGACCATGACTTCTCATATGACACCAGTACTGGTTTTTCCAGGGAGCGGACTCGAGAGTAGTTCCAATAAGCTTGAAGCTTTCATCACAATCGAGCTAAAACAAATTAGTATAAACTAAATATTCGCGACCTTTTATGTATCGCGAAATAAACACCATCATCATCACCTCGTCGTCGTTATCATCTTCGTCTGATACTTACGCATTTATTCTTAATCAAAACATTTATATGATATATCAGCAGCTAACATATTGAACTATTCAAATGAGTTGTACGGTGTTCTACTCCGGCAGCAAGGTATTCTATAAACTAAAGATATATCATTATGATCATTACAGAAAAATATGCAAAAATTTAGCAGTCAGTGCCCTAGAAAGTCATAGCAAGTAACAACAAATTTATAAGCTTAAAAGTCTGGGTGTACATTTTCAACTAAGAACGCTAACAAGACAAAATCTTATCATACGAAAAATTGTTATTTTAATTTAAATTGTCTCCGATAACCATATCATTTAGGTCCGACTGTTTAGCCATATATTCCAATACACATACATGTTTATAAGTATATGCATCATGGATACCTTTGGTATCTTTTTCATGCATACAGAATCAGTAAAATAAAGAATGAACTAATGAGACCAAAGATTATTAATGAGATATTTGTTCAACCCTGGTTCAAATTGAATAATAAATCAAAACTTCTACAGGCTTGCGAGCATAAACATGACATCATGTCTCTTTATTGTTATATATTCTTTTTAAATGGATATCAGGTCACAAACATGTAGACAGGTCGGATTTGTTATTGTTAGGCAAAGTCGGCATGGCAATACGTAGCCCATAAACAAATTGTTTTACCAAGAGATAGTATGGAACGCCTAAACAGCCTTTGTATAAGATTGCGTAACATTACAGTCGGATGATGAATATGTAGTATAACATAATAAACGTTTCTATTATTTTCACTGGAATTTAGTATGTTATAATGTTAAGCTGTGACAACTGTTGTTATGACTTGAGTGTCTCGCAATAATCATAAGACGGAGATCAGTTGTACCATGCAATAGTCAAAAGACGGAGATCAGTTGTACCCTCCAATAGTTAAAAGACGCAGATCAGTTATACCATGCAGTAGTCATAAAACGGAGATAAATTGTGCCATGCAATAGTCATAAGACGGAGATCAATTGTGCCCTACAATAGTCAAAAGACGGAGATCAATTATGCCCTGCAATAGCCATAAAGCGGAGAACAATTGTGCCCTACAATAGTCATAAGACGGAGATCAATTGTGCCCTGCAAGTCATACGACGGAGAACAATTGTGCCCTGCAATAGTCAAAAGACGGAGATCAATTGTGCCCTGCAATAGCCATAAGACGGAGAACAATTGTGCCCTGCAGTAGTCATAAGACGGAGATCAATTGTGCCCTGCAATAGTCATAAGACGGGGAACAATTGTGCCCGGCAATAGTAATAGACGGAGATCAATTGTGCCCTGCAATAGTCATAAGACGGAGATCAATTGTGCCCTGCAAAATTCATAAGTCGGAGAGCAATTGTGCCTTGCAGTAATTATAAGACGGAGCACAATTGTGCCCTGCAGTAATCATAAGACAGAGAAGAGAACAATTGTGCCTTGCAATAGTCATAAGACGGAGAACAATTGTGCCCTGCAGTTATTATAAGACAGAGAAGAGAACGATTGTGCCCTGTAGTTATCATAAGACAGAGAAGAGAACGAGTGTGCCCTGCAATAAGCATAAAACAGAGAACAAGTGTGCCCTGCAATAGTCATAAGACGGAGAACAATTGTGCCCTGCAGTTACTATAAGACAGAGAAGAGAACGATTGTGCCCTGTAGTTATCATAAGACAGAGAAGAGAACGAGTGTGCCCTGCAATAAGCATAAGACAGAGAACAAGTGTGCCCTGCAATAGTCATAAGATGGAGAACAGTTGTGCCTTGCAATAGTCATAAGATGGAGAACAATTGTGCCTTGCAATAGTCATAAGATGGAGAACAATTGTGTCATGCAATAGGCATAAGACGGAGAACAAGTGTGCCCTGCAGTAATCATAAGACGGAGCACAGTTGTGCCCTGTAGTAATCATAAGACATAGAAGAGAACGAGTGTGCCCTGCAATAAGCATAAGACAGAGAACAAGTGTGCCCTGCAATAGTCATAAGATGGAGAACAGTTGTGTCATGCAATAAGCATAAGACAGAGAACAATTGTGCCCTGCAATAGGCAAAAGGAGGAGATTAATTATGTCCCGTAATAGTCATAAGACGGAGAATAATTTTGAGATACAAAGTATAGTACAAAATATAGACCTACATTTACAAGACAATGCTACAATATGAAGGCCATGATATAGGTTAACACTTACAATGTCAATGTGCCAACTATTCAGAAAAGTGGTGTACGGCGTCCAGACTTGGAATATTCATAGGCTCAAACTTTGGATACCAATATATTGGTAAAGGTCGGTTGAAACCCGATTTCTTTTATATAACAATTTGCAATCTAGACTTTAGACTTTAAAAAACCCATGCGTAATAATAATATAATAAAAAACAATAATGACAATAACAATGGTGCTCTCTTTCATATAATCAAAAACAATTGCTGAGCATGTATGCCAAACAGGCAGATACGTTACTTATTCTGAAATGTGTTTGCAATAATTTTCTTTGTAATACATTATATAAATGGTTAATATGCAAGTATCAAAGTATCAGACATACTTTTAACAGATTGACTGCCTTTTCCATCAAAGTAATTGACAAGAGTTGAAGAGGGCAATCTGATTAATGATTCAGCAAAACTACACAAAATGATCAAAGCAAAGCCTAAGGCCCTATGATTGCCCCTTGCCTTACAGAGCCAATAATTCAATTTAATGTTAATTGTCTTTATTGTTAAAAAGACACTTAAACATCGAAGTATTTGAATAATAATGTTGTTTTTGCATCAGTCTATGATAAAGCAGTTTAGATATGTAAAAACAAGCGGTAACATTCCCCGAATACTGTATGGATCTGAAATTGCGAGTCCTAATGATTTTAAGAATATACGCATTTGAGCCGTGCCATGGGAAAACCAACAAAGTGGCTTTGCGACCAGCATGGATCCAGACCAGCCTGCGCATCCGCGCAGTCTGGTCAGGATCCATGCTGTTCGCTAAAAGTTTCTCTAATTGCAATAGACTTTGAAAGCGAACAGCACGGATCCTGACAAGACTGCGTGGATGCGCAGGCTGGTCTGGATACATGCTGGTCGCAAACCCACTATGTTGGTTTTCTCATGGCACGGCTCATTTGATTTATGCGTAATTCTTTAGATGTTGCTGAAGATGATGACTAGCATCACAAAACAACTGAACGGTGATATATAGACGGACAGACAAACAAACAGACAGATAGATGGCAACATTCTTGTATCATCCTCATAATAAAAGAAAGCTGGATGCTTAGTCGTTAGATACTTTAAAATGTGAATTCTCACCGTGTAAAGTACAAGTATGTATATACTTTTTTTTAAAAGAGGATATGCTTTGACATTGTTTTGTTAATGCTAAAACCATATATATACTTTCAGTAGCCAGATGTAAACAAGAGTGTCGGTCTTATTTGTGTTGTTCCTGTTTTGCTGTATAGAAGCTGGTTTAACCCTAAGCCTGCTGGCGGCATGATTCTGCCTTTGCGACCAATGCAGACCAAGTTCAGCCTGCATATCCGTGCAATCTGATCATGATCTGCACTGCTCTCCATTCAGTCAGTATTTTTTTTTTTTTTTTTTTTTTTGTAAGAACTCCTTTTAACAGTTAATGCTGCTGTCCAAATTGGAAGATGGACAAGTTTATTACAGAAATTTTCAAGCAAGATAGAATAGGCGTATTCGAATTACCAGACACATTGTTTGTTGTTTCCACATAGGTCTAACCGGTACAATGTCAGTTCAGCATATTAAACATCCATGTATATTCATTTATAAAGTCCCACAGATCAATCATTCCGATATATCGAAAAACTGATTGACATAATTCTATCAAATGCAAAATCATAATGCGCGTAGCTATACAAAGGATATTGTATTCGTTTACATACATACCTCTATCAAAATCTTTGTTTAAAGAAAATGAAATATAAGCCAACCTTGTATACAGAAAATAAATGATTGAACACATTTGAGCCGTGCCATGAGAAAACCAACATAGTGGCTTTGCGACCAGCATGGATCCAGACAAGCCTGCGCATCCGCGCAGTCTGGTCAGGATCCATGCTGTTCGCTTTCAAAGCCTATTGCAATTAGAGAAACCGTTAGCGAACAGCATGGATCCTGACCAGACTGCGCGGAAGCGCAGGCTGGTCTGGATCCATGCTGGACGCAAAGCCACTATGTTGGTTTTCTGATGGCACGGCTCATTTATTGTTTGGTTCGACTTTTCATCGGTTTATTTTTACCTTATATGAAATTGCAGCATTGGCATTATGTATCATTCTAAGAAATTCTAAGACTTTTGATTGGAATTTTGTAAGATTTTAGAGTGATTCGATACATTAAAAAAGAGTTATATTCTGACGGAAATGCCTGTTCATACGAGGTATACTAGAGCCAAACGTCATACTTGAATACAGGAACAAATACTACATTTAGTATACGTAAAGACAATATAAACAAGTTACTGTTTATTTACAGTACTATGCATTAGGTTAAAAGTCGTACACGCTGTAGATAAAAGAACGTAGACTTTGCGACCAGTGCAGATCATGATCAGTCTGCACATCCGTGCAGTCTGATCATGACCTGCTCTGTTCGCCATTCAGTCAGTATCTTTTTGATAAGCACCCCTTTTAACAGTTAATGGCACTGTCCAAATTAAAAGATGGATAAGTTCATTACAGAAATTTATTAGGGTAAGGGTTAAACAGTCGACTGATACTGTATGACATTTAATTATATTTACATTCGATATTTAAGGATTTTCTATATTTGAAGTAAATACATAAATACAAAACATTTTGGTGAAAGATATTGGATATCTTTAAAAGCAAGTTTTAACTGCTAGTTGTTGTGTTATAGACTGGGAGCATAGTAAGACACTAGTCGTAATGGAACATTCTAACATGACTCGGTTTGATTTCCAGTTAAACAAAGAAGGAAATCAAACTCTATATATTCTGCGATGAACAACGGTTGACGCGCGGACCGGTAAGAGAGCATTATGACGTCAATTATGGCGTCAAATTGCCACATGACGTCCGATACATTACTCCTTGGGTAAATAAAGTCCAGCATAATATTTATTAAAATAGAAGATATATGTCGATGAGCATGTCAGAATGGAAACAATCAAGGCCTTCTTGAGATTTATCGTCTAATTTACCACGGTTCATCGTTCAGATGCTTCTGTATTTAACCACTCGGGCTAACGCCCTCGTGGTTCAGTTCCTACGCATCTGAACTCTGAACCGTTGTAAATCTGACGATAAACCACTAGAAGGCCTTGATTATTTGTTAATCACCAATCCTTTACTATAATAATCCAAAAATTATCAAGTCATATATTCGTTGTTTTCAGAATATAAACGCACTATGGCTTCTGTGATAAATGCAGGAACAAAAGTATGTTTAATAATCTGCATACTTTGATAATGAAAAAAGAACAAGCATGTAGTGTAAAATAATCATTAATTAATGTATATTATTATATCCATAACTAATATAAACAATAATAAAGCCATTGAAAACGACCCTTAGGGCCGCCATTGACGGATCCATGATCGCGCAGTGTGTACCGCGGGCCATAATCATAAAGGCCCCGGGAAACCGGAACGTCCTCTCTTTCTGATGTTGACATTAAGAAGTAACGTCATTAAAGGATATAAAAGGTGCTGTAATCGTTTTCAGATTGTTTCTAACATATTGGTGATATTAAGGATGAATATGCAATACAAAAGATACTTAAACGTTTATCGAAAATATTAAATTCAATAGTATAATAAAGAGAAGACAATATGTAATAAAGAGGTCAATGAATGGCGGGTGTGTCTTCTAGCCAATATGGCACACTTAGTTTCATAATGGCCCTTAACTATGATAAGAAGACACAACGAAGTCGTATATCAACCTCTTACTAAAGGCCATTTCAACATAACGTAAAACAAATAATTCAAATAGCCAGATAATCTCTTTTTATGATTTCCTCAATATCGTACACTGACATTTTCTTGTTCTTCAAGACCCACTACGACCTAGTGACCTACTTTCTTCACCCACAAAAACTTCACGAAATTCATTATTATAATATTCCGGTGGACAATTTAGGCCCTTCCTGAATAAATGTGTTTACACAACATCATCTGCAAACTTATTCAGTCAATCTCTTTTCAGCATAGTTTTAAGAATATAGATGAATAACTATCTTACATTGTAGAAACAAAATATAATTGAAATTTAACTAAAACACTGATTTATGTACATGTTGCTACATTAAAAAACATTTAAATCTTTGATGAATCTCTTTGACTTGTCAGATTGAAGCATAAATATACATGAATTGTTGAAGATGTTGGAATTGTTATACGAATCATTTGTTTATTGTGTTATGAATTAAATGTTCACTGTTGCCATGTATATATAGCGTGCCATGTACCACATGGGTCTATGACCTTCTGGTTTAATGAAAATAAAAACTTTGAAACTTTGAAACTTTAATTCAATAAAATGTGAAGACATTAAACACGTTGTCTTGACCTAATATATGTCACTGTCAATTTGAAATTAAATACTTGCATATCTCATATTTTTCATGCAAATCATGTATAATTTCCGTTATGGAAATACAAAAGAATACAGTTATTTTGTGGCGCGTCTTTAAAGTGGCAAGGGTATACAGTTTTAGAAATGCATAAATTTGATGCACAACAATCAGGTACGCATTCACTATGCATGCATTATTTTGTTTGTTTGTGTGTTTATTTCGCAAAGTCATGGAGGTCCAAAGAATATTAATGAGCAAATTATGCAATGTTGCCAAACTAACAATAAATCAATATAAAACTAAATCCAAAGCTGCAAGCGCATAATGCGAAATGTATCTTACTCCTATATTTCTAATCATATTCTTAAAAATCATCAAGTACAGGTTTTGACTCCCTGTTGTGATAATTTATGTTCCTTTCAGATCATTGAAGTTCATTTAAGTGTACTGGTTAATGAATGGGAGAGCGGGTGCCTTTAAGCGATAATGACCCTGTCAAGGCGATAATAGCCCAAAGTCTCTCACATTTATCTGCCTGTCCTTAAAGCGATAACACTAAACTCGCTTCCAAAGTTTACACAGTACTATTAGAGTTACAATCAGAAAATAAAGTAAAGTGTCAATGGCTTGAAAACATTAAACAATATCTTTGTGAGGCAGGTTTTTCAGGGGTGTGGTATAGTCAAAGTTTTAATAGTAGCAAATGGCTTAAGACAGGAACGTACCAAAAATTAAAAGATATTTTTATTCAGACCTGGCAGGCTGAAATAAACCAAACGTCTAGCACAAATATTTACAACTATATAAAGACCTATTTTAAACGTACTAAATCAATTGACAAGTTTTCCTTAAATCGGTGTAAAAAGATAATATCTTTTCTAACGAGAAACCATAGACTTCCTATTGAAACAGCTCGAACCCACACCGGTGAGGGGCAAGTGATTTGAAGTCAGCGACCTTAACCACTCGGCCACGGAGGCAGGCCCCTTACTATGAATACAAGGTGATATAAGTATTATATAAGCATAAATGTCACTAACAAATATCTTTCATTTTTACATGCTGACATAATTACCCCATCCACTTTATTTCAATGGAATAAACGTATTTAAATCTACACAGAAAAAAAATTGACGTTAAGATTTTAAAAACTTTTTGCAGCTTTGATGATACGCAAAAATGCTTCAAAATGGAAAGAAAAAGTTAGGGTCACCGTGCATCTAAGAGATTTATTTAGCTTCTCATTATATATATATAGATATATAGAGAGTTACATTATTTTATACTATTTAATTGGATTAGAATTATTAAATATGTAAAAATTCTTAGGCATCTTGATTCATCTTTTTTCCGCTATTGAATATCCGTATTGCCAATCAATTCATTTTGGATATAAGAAAACTAACGGGGAATATTTTTAATTTAACTAAACAGGAAAAAAGACTTCTTGCTTAATTTTGATTACAAGACTAGCACATTTATTTTTTATTTAACGTATTTTCCACAAATTTATAAGCATCATATGTATTGTTTTTTTATTATCAACAATGCCATCATTATTTGACAATCGATCTGAAATTGATTCAGCTCCATTTCAGTCGCCACAATGACGTTGCTTCATGAAGTCAACGTCAGAACGTGGTGACGTTCTGGTTACAGGGGCCATTATGATTATGGCGCGTGAAGACTTTGCGCCATTTGGTCCGGTCCAAAAAGACGGCCGAAAAAAAGGCCGTTTTAACGGCTTTTTTGTTACTTTTTTATTAAATATGTAACAATTTTTGTGAAATGCCCATCAAAACATCGATAAAAATGGAAAAAAATTTTCAAGCAAAAAAAGTAATCATTTTGAAAGATAGTCCTGTTTAAAAAACCCCCAGTGCCAGGGGGCCTGAAGGCTGATGCACTGTTCAAAAAATTTGCAATTTTTTCACTTAACAATCTTAGAGTAAAGATAATTCTGTATATCCTTTTCGTCTGGTAATAATGATCTCCCCAAACTTAATTTGCCTTATTCTTTCCTTCCATTTTAAAAAAAAAAATATCTGTTTTTTTGTTTCTTGTGTCAGCTACATTTTTATGAAGGACCACAATGGAAAAAAGGATTGTTTCCTTTTTTTTTTTCATTTTTATATTTTAATTTTTTTACGGTTTTTAATATTTCTTATTTTTCCTTCTAATTAAACACATATTTTTAATCAAAGCTTTTATTTGAATGTATTTTTTTTTTTTAAATCTCTTATTAAAGCAACCCCCTTTCAGAATTATTTCTAGTTTTATCTTTGTTAATACCATTTATCATTTAATGCGTTTAACTTCCCCTTTTCCTTTCCCAAAATCTTTTTTTTTTTTTTATATTTTATAATTCCCATTCATAAAATTTAAAATATTAAAATAAAATAATAAAAATAATAAATACCATTTTTTTCCATAAAAAACCCCCCAAAACAAAAACCTTTTTTTCCCTTGGATTATTTTTTCCTTTTCCCAAAACCCCCTTTCATTAATTTTAACCCAAATTTACCGGCCCTGGGAAAAACCCCCAAATTTCTGGGCAGGGGGCCAGAACAGGGCCACCCCCGCAGTTGGTCAGGTCCTCTTTTGCTTTCAAAGCCTATTGCAATTAGAGAAACCGTTAGCGAACAGCTGAATATGACCAGACTGCGCGGAAAGCCAGGCTGGTCTGGTCCAGCGATCGCAAAGCCACTATGTTGGTTTTTTTTTTTTCCCCCATGGCCGCTGATTTTTGTTTTGGGTTTGTCTTTCATCGGTTTATTTTTTTCCTTTTATGAAATTGCAGCTTTTGGGATTATGTTCATTTAAGAAAAAATTTTAAGACTTTTGATTTGGAAATTTTTAAAAATTTTAATATTCGGGAAATTGAAAAAAGTTTTATTCCCCACGGAAAAGCCTTTATACGAGGTATACCAAAGGCCAAACGCATAATGAAAAATAAACAAATACTACATTTTGTATACGTAAAAAAAATACAAAAAAAGTTTCTGTTTTTTTCGTACAGCTTTGGTTAAAAATTGTTTTGCTGAGAAAAAATTTTTGAGACTTTCGCCTGCAGATCATGTAGCCTGCCCAACTGTGCAGTCGTCAGACCTCCCGTTCCCCATTTCACCAGTTTTCTTTTTGGTAACACCCCTTTTAACAGTTAATGACACTGTCCAAATTGAAAGACGGATAATTCATTACAGAAAAAATTTTGGGGAAAGGGGTTTAAAAACGTTATACTGTATGACTTTAATTTTATTCATTTCATATTTAAAGGGTTTTTTTATTTTTTTTGAAGTAAAAACAAATACAAAAATTTTGGTGAAAGTATTTTATATCTTTTAAAAGCATGTTTTACCCTATTTGTTATGTTTTAGCTGGAGCATTGTAAGACCTAGTCGAAAGGGCATCATCCCCCCTTTATCAAATAACCAAAATTTTCAAGTCGGATATTCGTTGTTTTCAGAATATAAACGCACTATGACTTCTGTGATAAATGCAGGAACAAAAGTATGTTTAATAATCTGCATAATTTTAAAAATGAAAAAAAGAAAAAAACAGTAGTGTAAAAAAAAAATCATTAATTAATGAAAAAATTTTTATTCATAACTTTTTTAAAAAATAATAAAACCATTGAAAACGACCCCTTGGGCCGCCATTGACGGATCCTGTTGCGCAGTGTGTACCGCGGGCCATAAAACATAAAAGGGGCCCCGGGAAACCGGGAAAGCCTCCTTTTTGATGTTGACATAAAAGTAACCTCTTAAAAAAAAATATAAAAGGTTTCTGAATCGTTTTCAATTGTTTCTAAACATATTTTGGGTAATAAGGATGAAATGCAAAAAAAAAGATCTTTAAAAATTTACGAAAATATTTAAAATTTAATTGTTAAAAAAGGAAACAAAAATGTAAAAAAAGGTAAAAGAAAGGGGGTGCTTCTAGCCCATAGGCCACTTAGTTTATTATTTCCCCTTTTCTATATAAGAAGACCAACAAGTGTATATACCTTACTAAAAGGGCCTTTCAACATAAAATTTTTCTTTTTATGATTTCTCAATATCGTACACTGACATTTTCCCTTTTTCTTCAAGACCCACTAGACCCAGTGACCCACTTTCTCACCCCCAAAAAACTTAAACAAATTCTTATTATAATATTCCGGTACTTTTTGGCCTTTCCCGATAAAGTGTTTACACAACATCACTGCCCCCAAAAATTATTCCATTTATTCTCTTTTCAGCATAGTTTTAAGAATAAGATGATAACTATCTTACTTGTGAAACAAAATTATTGAAATTTTAAATAAAAAACTGTTTTTTGACAAGAAACATTAAAAACATTTAAATCTTTGATGAATCTCTTTGATTGTCGTTTAGATAAATTACTGAAATTTTTGAAGATGTTGGAATTGTTTTACGAATCTTTGTTTATTGTGTTATGAAAAAATGTTCACTGTTGCCATGTATATAAGCGTGCCATGTACCACATGGGCGCCCTTTTGGGTTTAAAAAAAATAAAAACTTTGAAACTTTGAACTTTAATTCAAAAAAATTTGGGGAAAACATTTAAATTTGTTCTTGACCCAAAAATGTCCGTCAATTTGAAATTAAATACTTGCATATCCTATTTTTCATGCAAAATGTTTAAAAATTTCCTATGGAAATACAAAAGAATAAGTTATTTTTTGGCGGTCTTTAAATGGCAAGGGTATACAGTTTTTTTGAAATGCAAAAAATTTGTGCACAAAAATTAGGGACGCATTCACTATGCATGCAAATTTTGTTTTTTGTGTTTTATTTCGCAAAGTCATGGGGTCCAAAGAAATTAATGAAAAATTCTGTTGCCAAACTAACAAAAAATCAATATAAAACTAAACCAAAAAATCAAGCGTAAAGCGAAATGTACTTACTCCCATATTTTTTTAACATTTTCTTTAAAAAACATCAAGTACAGTTTTGAACCCCGTGGATAATTTAGTTCCCCTTTTAGATCATGAAGTTCATTTAAGTGAAAAAAATGGTTAATGAAGGGGGCGGGTGCCTTTAAGCGTAAAGGGGCCCTGCAAGGCGAAAAAGCCCAAAGTTCCACTTTTTCTGCCTGTCCTTAAACGATAACACTAAAACCCCTTCCAAAAATTACACATACTATTAGGGTTACAAAGAAAATAAATAAAATGCCAAAGGCTTAAAAAAATTAAACAAATCTTTTTAGGCAGGTTTTTCGGGGGGGGTTAAAATCAAGTTTTAAAAAGTAGCAAATGGTTAAAAACAGGAAAGTACCAAAAAATTAAAAAAAATTTTTATTCCCGGCGGCTGAAATAAACCCAAAAGTCAGCAAAATATTTACATATTAAAAACCTATTTTTAAAACGTTCTAAAACAATTGCAATTTTCCCCTTAAAAAAAACGGGTAAAAAATAATTCTTTTTTTCTTTCCTTTTTTTTTAAAACCCCCCTTTTTTTTTTTTTTTTTTTTTTTTTTTTTTTTTCCAATTTTTTTTTTTTTTTTCTTTTTCTTTTTTTCTTTTTTTTTTTCCTTTTTTTTTTTTTCTTTTTTTTTTTTTTTTTTTTTTTTTTTTTCCTTTTAAAATTTTTTTTAATTAAAAACTTTCTTTATTTTTTTTTTTTTCCTTTTCCTTTTCTTTTTTTTTTTTTTTTCTCCTTTCTTTTATTTTTTTCCTCCTTTTTTTTTTTTTTTCCCCTTTTCTTTTTTTTTTTTTTTTTTTTTCCTTTTTTTTCTTTTTTTCCCTTTTTTTTTTTTTTTCTTCCTTCCCCTTTTTTTTTTCCCTTTTCCCCTTTTCCCCCCCCCCCCCTTTTTTTTTTTTTTTTTTTTTTTTTCTTTTTTTTTTCCCTTTAAAAGGGAAAAAACATAAAAAATTTTTGAAAAAATTCCGAAAAAACCCCCGTGAGGGGCGTGGGGAAAGCCCCAAAAAGACAGCCCTTTACTTGAAAATAAAGTGAATATTTTTTGGATAAAAGTCCAACAAAAATCCCCTTTATTTTTCCTTTCCAAAAATTTTCATTTTTTTTTTCTTTTTATAATTTTAAAAACTGGGAAAAAAATTTTTTTTTTTCGTTTTTTTTAAATTTTAAAAATTTTTTTCCCCGCTTTTTAAATACCAAAAAAAAAATTTTCCTTTTTTTTTTTTTTTTTAAAAGAAAGAATAAAATTTTTTTTTTTTTTATGCATCAGGGGATTTTTTTTTCCCCTTTCCCCTTTTAAAATTTAAGATATTTTTTTAAAAACGTTAAAAAATTTTTTGTAAAATTTATTTTAATTTTTTAAAATTTTTAAATTATAAAATCCCTTACCTTGGAAAGTCCTCTTTGCTCCCGATAGTATATTTATCGATTCAAAAAACGTTATTTTGTCAAAAAATCATAACATTACGCTGCAACTGATAAAACAAAACCGGAACTAAGCTTTGTCATTTGTTTTGAAACGACATGGCGTCTTTCCTGTTTACGGACGTTTGTTTCCCGCGCTTTGTTTAAATACGTTACTTTAAGAAATAGTTTCAAAAAAAAGTCGTTCGATTTATTTTATTTTTTATCACTGGCTGTATGTGCAGACGGGGATATCTGGCTCTCGGGAAACTGTTTATGCGATACTGGCTCTCGGGAAATTGTTTACGCGGAAACACGGCGGAGCCTCGTTACCGCCTAAACAGTTACCCTCGAGACAGATATTCCCATCTGCACCTACAACTAGTGAAAGAATCTTATAGTATTAAGCGCTTGCAGCCTTGAACTTATTCTGATTTATTGTTAGCTTTAACCTTTACCCTGCTAGATTTCTAAAACGGCCCGGTCTATCATTCAATTTGGACAGTACCATTTATTATTCGAAGGGGTGTTCACTGAAAATTAACTGACTGGATAGCGAACAGTGCAGACCATGACCAGCCTGCACGGAGCTGCACTGGTCGCAAAGGCAGAATCACTTGCCGTTAGCATTAGCATTAAAATTCTTTGGTTCTCCATAATTTGACGGGATAAACAAACAATAAGCCAATTATTCACGATTTGTGATTACTTTGCCAGAAGTGCATTGCATACACAGCAAACAAAACACGAACAAACATGGTAAAAATGGAGGCTACATTTAAGAGTGTGATGGTCGGGCTACCAAATTCAAAACTTTGTTTTTGTCTTTAAGTCAAAGTTATGTCCAACTGAACATGCGAGGCTTTAATACGTTGTGGCTCTGGCATAGAAATATTTTGATATTCTGTGTTGACATGCTTAAAGTGAGTGTTCTGTTCTGTGAATTTGTTGTTTTAGAAAGGATCAAGTTTCCGAAACAGTCGATACATTATTTGAGCGCGATACTGTTCCTCTTACTAATGGTCCGAGAGCTCACGGACTTTTATTGCAACAATTGAGGCCAAAAGGAGTTTATATATTTTTGGAAACAATATTTCATATCCTCCAGGAAAACCCATTTCTTAAGTGTCAAAGCCGTGCCTATCTATATTTTGTTCACTTATGTTTGTGATAGGGGAGGTAAAACTCACTTGTAAAAATTTAGGGGGTAGGGAAAAGTTTACGACTGCCAGTTTTTTTACTGTTTAATAACAGTAACTATCTTATTGCCAGTAAATGTATATATGTCAACCAATGTCAGCAAAAAGAAATTCATCAAAAAGGAATGAAAGGCAACCTTGATATTTAAGGTCAAAGGTCAAATTTATGTACAAATCACAAAAATTGGCATATTTGAAATCTATTTTTATTCTTAAAAATTAGTTTGTTATCATAAGTCACTCAGTTTTACTTATGTAATATGTATGTATCAGCCAAAGTGAGAAATGCAAATTTTATTGCAAAACGTCAAAGTCAACCCTGACAATAGAAGGTCAAAGTTCATTTTCATGCAAAAATGTGAAAAATGTTACCTTTACTTTTTTAATCTGTTTAATATGTTTTCACATTATTAGTCACTGAAGTTAATTTGTTTTAATGTCTGTATGCCAGGCAAAGTCAGTAGGGCAGATGAAACCCCAAAACTGTAAAGGGTAAAGCTTATATCAAAGGTCAAAGGTCAAATTTGTGTGAAAAATTGCATGAATAGTTTCCTGTTTGAAATATAACAGCTATTTCTAATCATTATTAGTAATTGCTCGTGATTTATTTTAATGTATATATGTCCCACAATTTCAGTAATAAAGATATCGTCTGAAATCAGACAAGTTCAAATGTGGTATTAAGGGTCAAAGGTCATTTTCAAGTAAAAGAATGAAAAAACGGCTCTTTAACTTTTCTTCTTGTTGATAATATTTCGTCGGTATTAGTCAACGATATCAGTTCATTTAAATGTATAAATGTTAGGCGATGTCTAGTATGCACATATAATTTCAAAACATTCAAGGTCAGCCATAATATCAAAGGTCAAAGGTAAAAAAAGTGAGTAAAATGTTGCAATAATATCACATTTTTGTAATAATTTTTATTGTTTTAAAGTATTTGTTTTGTCATTTTAGTAACTGATCATTGTTCATTTTACTGTATATATCTCCGACGATGTCATTGAAGAGAAAATAAGTCAAGGTCAAACCTGGTATTGGAGGTCAGGGGTCACTTTTGTATAAAAGAAATCACAAAATTTACCATACTTACTCATTACTTTCATCAAAAATAGCTTGTTGTTATAATTCACTGTTAGCAATTTTCCTTTATGTATACATGTCAAGCAAGGTCAGCAATGTAGGTCTTATTCTTATAAGACAAAGGCAAACCTATCATCAAAGGTCAAAGGTCAAAGGTCAAATTTGTGTAGAATTCGCAAGATAACAAGAATTTTGCAATGATTTTTCTTTATTGTGTAGGTTATTTTTGTCACTACTACTAAAACTGATCAGTATTCATTTTAAAATATATACAACTGACAATATTACTGTTGAAATAATAATGAAAAATAAGTCAAGGTCAAACCTGACATTAAAGGTCAAAGGTAATTTTCATGTAAAAATTTAAAATACAGCATTTTTAATTTCTTCTTCGTTACAAATTATCTTGTCATTTTGTTCATTGAAAATAATTCTGTCTTATGTTTATTTGTAAATCAATGTCAGCAATGCAGATCTAATTTCAAAAACAGTGATTGGTAAAGCTTATATCAAAGGTAAAAGGTGAAATTTGCGTGAAAAATCGCAAAATATGCATTTTTGCACATTGTTTAAAGGTATTTTGTCATTATTAATATCTTATGGTTATTCCTTGAAGTTTCATACATGTATATATAAATGGGTCAATGTCAACAATGAAGATATCATAAGACATGAGTCTAGATCAGCCCTGATGTTAAAGTTTAAAATTCATTTTCGGGTAATAAATTCAAAAGATAGCACTGCTATTTTATTTCTTTGTTCAAACATATCTTGTTATAACTTGATGTTAATTCATTTTAATGTTAGCCTTTACTTACTTACTTCCATCTTCTTATGGCCGTTTTATATCTTATGATTAGATGCGGCAATGAACTGCGCCGTATTCTGCAGGTCGCTGGCATCTCTCCACGGCTTGGTCTCAGATGGGATGTCTGTTGGTCAAACCTTCTGGCGTGCTTCTTCCAGATAGAAACAGCTCTGTAGACTGTGAACCGGTGTTTGTTCCTCTGATCCGCACTGACATTTAGCTTTCTCTGCAACTCCCAGCTTCTTCATATGTTTTCTCAGGCGACAGTCTTCAGTGCGCAGATGAAAGACAGTTAATTGACTGTTTAGCTTGTGTAGACAGTCCTGATTTTGCACCTCCATTTATGTTCTTCCAGTCTGACGCAAAGCTGTTCTTCCACAGAGTCTGAGCTTCTCTGTATGAAGTTGGAGGTTGGGGCTGTATTTGCATGGTTGATGTCTTTGCAAGTTTGTGCGCAGCTTCATTTCCAGCTATGCTTATAAGTGCAGGAATCCATCGAAATGCTACATTGTTGTTCACAGGCAGGAAATTGATGTTTTTTTAACAGCTGTTTAAATTTTCTGATGGACCTGCTGAGAAAGCCTGAAGAGCTGACTTGGGGTCTGTTAGGAATATATTGTCCCGTTTCTCCTTGCTCATACAATTCGAGTGTCGCCGATGTGAGGGCTTGCATCTGGATCTGTTGTTGGAGCATCTCTTGCCGACTTGATGAGAGAATATGAAGGCGGAGCTGTCTGAAAATTTGATGTATATGCTTGGATCCAAGGGTGTGATAGTTAGCGGTTATTGATCATTTCTAGCGTAAGAGATTGTTGGTAAGCCTGATGTTGCTTTCCTTTTTCTTCTACTCCTGGCACCTCCAGTCTGATGATCTTGGGAGCACATTGTCTGGGAACCCATTCATTGGGCTCGAGCGGCTCTGCCTCTGTGTCCAGTGCTGCTGCTTTCCCCTTTTAAAGTTCTTTGACGATATGGTTAAGATTCTGTCTTTTCAGTCTGTTCTTGGTCCTGCTTTCGAGTTTTGAGTCTCTTTGCCTCCTCTGTGACATAAAAGCTTTGTACGCTCGTCTTGTCTCTAATGGCTCAGGGTTGGCTGTCTTTTCCATTTATTTTATTGGAGTTTTTTTCATTGCCCCGGAATTATCCTCAGACCTGAAATTTAACCTTGTCCAGTTTATCTTTACTAGTTTTGGAAGCAGATACCAGTGAGGTTGATGCGTACTCTGCTATGGGCCGTAAGTAGAATTGTGTAGACTTGCAGAGGATCTTTGTATTTACATCCAACTTGTTCCAGCCAGTTTTTTTTCATAATGGCGAGTTTTTTGAAGGCCCTTTCCTTTGACCTTTAATGTCATATTTTTCATTATTATTTCAAAAATGATATCATCTGTTATATATACTTTAAAATGAATAATGATTAGTTAATAGTTTTAAAATACCCTAAAAAATAATGAGAAATCATTGCAAATATACTGCTTTTTGGCTAATTTTCACGCAGATTTGACCTTTGACCTTTGATAATAGGTTACGGCTTTGTCTTATTTGGATAAGACATACATTCCTGCCCTTGCTTGACATGTATACATTAAAATAAATTGGTTGACCTTGAATGTTTTGAAATAATACGTGCATACCAGACATCGCCTACATTTTATACATTAAAATGAACTGATATTGATGATTAATATCGACAAAATATCATTAACAAAAAGAAAAGTTAAAGAGCCGTTTTTTCATTCTTTTACTTGAAAATGAACTTTGACCCTTAATATCACATTCGAATTTGCTTGATTTCAGACAATATCTTTATTACTGACATTGTGGGACATATATACATTAAAATAAATCACGAGCAATTACAAAGAATTAACAGAAATAATTGTTATATTTCAAACAGGAAACTATTCATGCAATTTTTGACACAGATTTGACCTTTGACCTTTGATATAAGCTTTACTCTTTGCAGCTTTGGGGTAACTTTTGCACTGCTGACTTTGCCTGACATACTGACATTAAAACGAATTAACTTCAGAGACTAATAATGTGAATACATATTAAAAACGTTAGAAAAAGTAAATGTAATATTTTTCATATTTTTGCATGAAAATGAACTTTGACCTTTAATTATCAGGGTTGACCTTAACGTTTTGCAATAAGATTTGCATTACTGACTTTGAGTGATATATACGCATTACATATATAAAGCTGAGTGGCTTATTGTAACAAACTAATTTTTGAGAATAAAAATGAATTTCAAATATGCCAATTTTTGTGATTTGTACATAAATTTGACCTTTGACCTTAAATATCAAGTTTGCCCTTCATTCCTTTTTGTTGAATTTCTTTTTGCTGACATTGGTTGACATATATACGTTTACTGACAATCATATAAATACTGTAATTAAACAGTGAACAAACTGGTAGACGTAAACCTTACCCTACCCCCTAAATTTTTACAAGTGAGTTTTACCTCCCCTATCACAAACATAAGTGAACAGAATATAGATAGGCACGGCTTTGACACTTAAGAAATGGGTTTTCCTGGAGGATATGGAATATTGTTTCCAAAAATATATAAACTCCTTTTGGCCTCAATTGTTGCAATAAAAGTCCGTGAGCTCTCGGACCATAATGTATGTGCAGTCTAAATGTGTATTAGAATGCAAGCCTTTTTATCAAGTTTAAGTAAAATGAAGATCATAACAAAATGACCCCTTGATAAAGAGAAATAACATTTACTGACATATTATTTTGTTTCAAGAAAAGCTTAAATTGATATTTTCTAAAATCAGCTCCACACATCCAGAACGTTTTGCTAAATTCCCTTTTTTAACTTTGTGTTTCTATAATAGATCCTATTCTTAATATGTAAAAAACGTACAGCATGTATTGATTAAAAGTTCATTAAACCTGTGTTTTTGTTATTCTTACAGTAAAAGAGGAAAGGTGACAAAATCAATTAGCATTCCTTTCAACTATATATGGATTTCTATTATAATTTATATAATCGTACCCCGTCAATTTTGAATACTTATAAGATTCCTCACTTCGTAGAGATCGGTAAACAACCATTTAACAGGTAATCCAAGGGAAAGGCTTGTGTGGACTGTTTGACAGCTGCTTTCCTCCAAATTATTGCCACCAAGCGGAAAATGACAACAAATTTGGAAAATAAGCACCTATTTTCGCGGACCTATGCTCAGATATTTGCTGCATTTCCTATAGAGTCTTCAAATGGCACATGGTGTTTATGAATTTCTTGAATAGTAACAAATGCGTGTTTGAATATATGCTATATATTGTTCTGTACGGAAATTAATTGGATTTCGGCAAAACGATAGAAACAGACATTATAAGTTTGTTTTTTTTTTTGGTTTTTTTTTTTTTGCAAACGTCTCACTACATGTTTAAGTGAATTATTCTGTTTAGCAAAATGCAGAGTTACCTGTACAGATTTTCGCAAAAGAAATGTTATTGTCTTGCAAACTGGTGATGTACCGTTTGTTCACCCCGTCCTATCCTTCCTAGCATTTTAAGTTGTTTGCTAAGGTATCGTTTTAGCAGGTTTTGAAAGACATCTTTACACTGTACATTCGTAGCGTCTATTTGTCATTAACTTTGATGTGTGGATTTTGCCACGGGGCTTGTCTAAAGGTAACAATTGTTTGTTAATTGAAATACTAATGGTAACAGAAAAACAAACCTGCAGCTATCAACAATATCAAAGTTATGAAAATGAAAAGAATTAGCGAGATAGGCATTCAGTCAATACAGAAGCATAAGGTTTTCTTTTCGTATTCTCTTGTTGCTTGAATTTATAATTCTTGTGACCCGTTCCCGTTTTATGGAGATTTTCTAAGTCCTTGAGAATGCTCAGCAAGGTTGTTGATTTTAGAATAATGTCATGAAAATGTTTCTTCGGCACCCTTGTACTAAGAGTGGTCAAATCATTACATCTTGTTCAAAACATGGTCTCTAGTGAAGGCATGGCCACTTTTTCATAAACATGTATGTCAATTGTAGAAACTTATGACCTGAGTTCAAAACAATTTCACCTATATAATCCTTGCATGGTTTCGTATTGTGGTCAAGGAACGTGTTCTGAATAAAATGTTGGTGCATTTTATATGCATTTATATTCATTTGGTTAATTATGATGTCTATAGTACTTAGGATTCACATGAATGAATACTAGTTGTGTGCAGTAGCTGAATGACGGAGTCGCGTTTTCTAGCCAGCACTTTAGAAACTGCCGAGTCTAAAATCTTGCACGAGGTACCGAAAGTCAAACAAAAACGAAAACGGTCATCCATCCATCTAGATTCGCCTAAGGTAAGCGAAAAACAAGAAAACGGTAATAAGATACTTTTCTCGCCATCGTCTAGTCTCGTGCTATAAAAATAAGCACACGATTTAGGTTAGTCATTTGCGCGTAATACTGGACAAGTTTGTCTAGGTTTGCAATTTGGGCCAATTTCCAGGTTGTTTTTTTTTGTTTTCGCCTCAAAATTTAAGTGTCCTGAAACCTATATTCGTACATAAAACACATACATTTGCAGGCTGAATAGCTCATGTGTATGGAAGCCCTGGAGGCATACATGTATGACTAAAGAATATAATTAGAAGTACATGTATAACAGTACATGTATAACATGTAGGGTACATTTTGTATTATACGCCTGCAGCCTTTAACTTATTCTAATTTATTGTTAACTTTAAGCAACACTGCATAATTTTATCATCAAAATTCTTTGATTCTCCATGACTTGACGGAATAAACAAACAATAAGCCAATTACTAGTATTCACGTTTTGTGATTACTTTGCCAGTGAATTGCATACACAGCAAAAAACAAGAGCTCCGCCAAGCGGGGCAATATACGCCCGAAGGGTTACATCAGAGGATGGGAGCAAACTTTAAAAAACTTGACTGTTGAAGCCCAAAGTACAGGAACAACAAAGGGAAGAAAATCAAAAAAAAATTCTAAGTCCACCAAAAAATATTCTGTCCACCAAAAATCCTTACCAGGTACAGGTATGTCAAAATACACCTAGAAATTGGAGATACCATCCATGTTGTACCACAGAAAAGTGGTCTCGGTTTTTCCCTACGGCCAATAATAAAAAAGTTTCAAAATAAGCTATTTATAGTAACTTAAAAGGGAAGTAATTAAAAAAAACATATTGTAAGTGAACAAAAAAGGGATCTGCCAAATAAAAACAACAGCACTGGAATGCAGAGCAATATACACAAAGCAAAGTCATATATGACCTTTGACCCATAAATGTGACCTTGACCTTGAAGCGAGTCATCCGAAACATGCGCTCTGCACTTCGTCTCGGTGTGGTGAACATTTGTGCCAAGTTTCTTTGAAATCCTTCAAGCAGTTCAAGAGTTACATAGCGGACACGAAACAAACTGATATGACCTTTGACCCCTAAGTGTGACATTGCCCTTGAAGCGAGACATCCACAACATGCGCTCTGCACGTCGTCTCGGTGTAGTGAACATTTGTGTCAAGTTTCTTTGAAATCCTTCGAGGGGTTCAAGAGTTACAGAGCGGACGGACGGACAACGGGGGTATAACATAATATGTCCCTTCGGGCGTATAAAAAACACGAACAAACATGGTAAAATTGGAACCTACACTTGAGAGCGTGAATGTCGGGCTACCAGATTCAAAACTTTGTTTTTGTTTTTTAGTTATATCCAACTGAACATGCGGGGTTTTAATACGTTGTGGCTCTGGCATGGAAATATTTTTATATTCTGTTTTTTTGACATACTTAAAGTGAGTGCTCTTGTGTTCTGTTCTGTGAATTTATTGTTTTAGAAAGGATCAAGTTTCCGAAACAATTGGTACATTATTGGAGCGTGCTACTGTTTCTCTTACTAATCTAAGTGCAGTCAAAAGGTGTATTAGAATGCAAGCCTTTTTTTTATCAAGTTTGAATAAAATAAATATCAATTTTGACAAACTCCTTTTACCCAAGATCATAACAAAATGACCCCTTGATAAAGCGAAATAATATTTACAGTCACTTTATTTTGTTTCAAGAAAAACTTAGATTGATATTTTCGATAGTCCGATCCACACATCTTTTTGCTAAATTACTTCTTTTACCTTTGTGTTTCTATAAAAGATCAAATTCTTAATATGTAAGTAAAATGTTAGTAAAATACAGAAAAATAGTAAAATAATTTATTTGTATAGTTTTTCGCAAAAGTAATGTTATTGTCTTACAAACGGCTGGTGTACCGTTTGTTCACCCCGTCCAATCCTTCCTACCATTTTAAATTGTTTGCTACTGTATCTTGTAAGCAGGTTTTTGAAGACATCTTTACACTCGTAGCGTCTATTTGTCTTTAACCTTTGATGTGTGGATTTTGCTATGTGCTTCGTGCTTCCAGGGAATGTCTAAAGGTAACGACTTTTTTGATACTTGAAATACTAATTGTAACAGAAAAACAAACATGCAGCTATCAACAATATCAAAGTTATAAAAATACAAATGAGCGAGATAGGCATTCAGTCAGTATAGAAGCATAAGTTTTTCTTTTCATATTCTCTTGTTGCTTGAATTTATAATTCTTGTGACCCGTTCCCCATTTATGGAGATTTTCTAAGTCCTTGAGAATACACAGCAAGGTTGTTGATTTTAGAATAATGTCATGAAAATGTTTCTTCAGCACCCTTGTACTAAGAGTGGTCAAGTCATTACAACTTGTTCAAAACATGGTCTCCAGTGAGGACATGGCCACTTTTTCATATACATGTATGTCAATTGTAGAAACTTTAAAAGTTTTCTGTCTAGAAACTTATGACTTGAGTTCATAACAATTTCACCTATATAATCCTTGCGTGATTTCGTATTGTGGTCAAGGAACGTGTTCTGAATAAAAAGGTAGGTCCATTTTGTATGCATTTATTATGATTTGGTTAATTATGATGTCTATAGTACTTAGGACTCACACGATTAAAAGATAGTTGTGTGAAGTAGCTGAATGACAGCGTCGCTTTTCCTAGCTAGCACTTATGAGACTACCGAGTCTAAAATCTTGCACGAGGTATCGAAAGTCAAACAAAAAAAAACGAAAACGGTCATCCATCCATCAAGATTCACATCGAATAAGCGAAAAACGAGGAAATGGTAATGAGACACTTTTCTCGCCATCGTCTAGTCTCGTGCTATAAAGATAATTAGTCATTTGCAGGTAATACTGGACAGGTTTAACTAGGTTTGCAATTTGGGCCAATTTCCAGGTTTTGTTTTTGTTTTTCGCCTAAAAATTTAAGCGTCCTGAAACCGATATTCGTAAAAAAAAAAACAACTTAATTTGCAGGCTGAATAGTCCCTGTGTATGGAAGCCCTGGAAGGAAACTTGACAGCCGTAATTCCAACTTCTCACTTCCAACTTCTTGACTTCTTACATCCTACTTCTAACTTCCGCTCTTCTCACTTCTAACTTCCTCACTTCTGACTTCCAACTTACTGACTTTCGATTTCTGATTTCCTACTTACACACTTCTTATTTCCGACTTCCGCACTTCTGCCTCCAACTTCCAAACTTCTTACTTCTTAGTATAGAAGTAGGAAGAGGAAAAACTGGAAGTCAAAAGTTTTGAAGTTCGAAGACAGAAGTCAAGAAGTTAGAAGTCAGAAGTGCAGAAGACGAAATTCAGAAGTTGGAAGTCAGAAACAGGGCGTTTAAAAGTTGGAAGTAAGAAGTCAGAAATCAGGAAGTTAAAACTTGGAAGTTGGAAGCTTAAAAAGTGGAAATTGGACGTCAGAAGTCAGAACGTTAGAGGTTAGAAGTGGGAAAGTTGGAAGAAGTGGAGAAGTTGGAAATCAGAAGTCAGAAATCAATAAGTTAGAAGTAAGACGTGTTGAA
This sequence comes from Mercenaria mercenaria, assembly GCF_021730395.1. NCBI lineage: Eukaryota > Metazoa > Mollusca > Bivalvia > Venerida > Veneridae > Mercenaria > Mercenaria mercenaria. Next base: position 17,176,806 of record NC_069370.1, on the reverse strand, counting down.
ACTATAAATAGAAAAAAAAAAGAAGTTCGCAAGTTATAAGTTAGAAGTAAAGAAATTGGAAGTCAGAAGTGGGGAGCGATGTAGTTAGAACTTAGATGTGAGGAAGCTGGAAGTAAGAAGTGCGAAAGTTAGAAGTTGGAAGAAAGAAATCGTGGACTTGTAAGTGTGAGAAGTCATAAGTTAAAAGTAGGCAGTACAGAAGTCAAATGTCCCTCCAAGGCTACCATACATGTGATTAATTTCTAAGTGTATGAAATACATTCACTTTACTGGTCCCTAGCACCTTCACAAAATTGTAGTTTTATGTTTTTCCCGCACAAGCACCAATGCAATTTTGAAGAAATTCCAACTCTACTATCCCCTGTCCCAATAAAACTTCTTTATCAAGAGATAAAAGTCTGACTCGTCGAAAAAACATGGCCACACTGGAGGTAGCGGTTACCTTTTCTTAATGTACATCTTCTTGTCATGAACTGCTAGTCCTATTTTAAAATAATTTCCCATGAAAGATTCTTGACTCTCTATCTTTTTTTGTCAGCCTGCTCGATTTTGAAAATTGATGTGACTCTTTACTAAGAATGTTCTAATCATACTGAGTCCTCAAACACGACTGCCAGAGCTAAAAATTCTTAAAATAAAAACATCTTCAAACGGGATCTCCTCCAGGGAGAGCGATGGTATGGTAGTTAAGGTGTCAGCCGTTTAAGCCTTAGGACGCGAGTTCAAGCCTCTCTGGGAACACGACCGCACCTTCTTATATTACGCCAGTGCTGGTTGACTTGAAAGCGGTTCGACTAACCTTAAAGCTTTTATTATAATCGAGTTCAAACGAATTAGTATAGACTAAACCATTGGTCCAATTTTAAAATAATTTCACACAAATGCTCCTTGGGTAACCATCTCGCAAGACTGTCCATTATTTTTATTTGTTAAATCATAGGTCCTGGTTTATGTTCCTTATATGTATAAAGTAGGAAACATAAAATCTTCTGATGTAAAAAATTGCTTGTCCGATAGTTTCTCAGAAATGTTTTTACATTAACAAACTTAAAGGCATTGCTATGGTTACCTTGGTCTAGTATTTAAAGGAGCAAAGAGAAATACGATGTCTGGTAAATTGCGATTATCATCAACATGATCAAAGATATTCTAATATAGGTAGAAAAGGATCACAGTAGAATTTCGGTTGAATACATCGTTTGTGACAGAACATGTGTTTTTGTAAAAGTTATTTTTATATTCAAAAGTACCGAGAAGGGCATTTGCCACAAAAATAACTAAAATTAGCTTTCTTTCCAGTCAGATAAGCAGTGCCTTATTTCAGCTACTCTAGTCAAAGAAAATAATTAACTACTTTTTAATTTGAACAAGCCCTATGAGGAATTTTAGGTTTGCTAAGTATTTTAGTTTTAATAGTACTCCATCCCTCTTTCAGACACACACTGCTTTAATGGTTTGTACATATACTGATGTACATTAACTAGTAATATATTCGCCATGTACATACACTATCTGCATAAGGTTGTCATACTGACAAATTGTGCAAAGGAATGGGTTAAAAATTATGATCAAAGGACTATTAATGAGTGATTAGTGTATTGCTTTCAAAATCTAACATAAATCAAAACCTGTTCAAGGCTGCAAACACATCGAGGGGTGAGAGAGAAAGTGGCCTTAGTGCACATAGAATAAATTCACCAACAACATAACTTATTTACATTTATTTATCTAATTATACCTTTCTAGAATTTATAAGCTAGCAAAATAACAGCAGACTCTGCATGATTGAGCGTGTTCAGGTGGAACACCACTAAATCCAGTTTGACGGACCAGTATTCAACGTTTGTGTCTGTTAACTTTTGTTTCATTCTGCACTTTACAGTTTCCATTGTTCAGTATACATTTTCATCTTATCTCTAATGAATGTCTGAATAATCAATTTGCTCTACCGCTGAGAGATTTTTAGAAACTTCGAAATTTGTTTCTAACCATTGTTTCTACATTTCTTAGCTCAGCAACATATCTTTTCTTCTTTATTTTTGTTCCTCGGCTTCATAAATTCCATATATAATACATAATACATTCGATTTTCTTACACAAATAAGTTAATGTTAATGAATGATTGAAATTTTCATTGAATGATTGAAATTTTCATAATGGTAGTACCAGTTGTATGGTCATTTGTATGACTTTAATTCTTGCGGGGTGGGGGTGGGGGTGGGGGGAAGGGGCGGGGGGATTCAAATTTACACGCAAGCTTTCTTCATCTACAAAAAGTATCATTAACACCGCTATCAAATTACCATTCACCTGAAGTATGAAGCTGAACAAAATGAAAAAAGAAACGAGTGTCAAATTGAGTGAATTTCTTCGAAGCCAAATTTCTTACCCTGTCCACTATATCAAAACGTAGCTCTTAAATAAAACCTTTAAAAGCCTGAAAATTGACTTTGACAGAATGTGGAAATGAAAGGTTGTTGATTTAAAATTTCTAAAAGTTACGCCTTTTACAACAAGTCTTCCAAAACGTAGAAAAATATCATTTTTGAACCCATAGTTCAACTTTCAATCACACTAAGTCCTTGAGAATACACAGCAATGTTGTTGATTTTAGAATAATGGCATGAAAATGTTTCTTCAGCACCCTTATAAAACTCAATACAAGGAAATACCCACTGCAGGCGACAAAGCAAACGATCGATGCCGGTGTAACGAAGTATTTCGACCCCCATAGAATAACGACCCCCGGTCATTATTCTATAGAAAATGTGACTCCTTTCCTATAAAATATTGATTCCCCTTATAAAAAAACTGACTCCCTTTGAAAACCCTATAGAATAACGACCCCCCCCCCCCACCCCCCGGTCATTATTCTATAGGAAAACTGACCCCTCCAAGTAAAATACTGACTCCCTAAAGATGACTCCCTTCGAATCTCAAAGAATAACGACCCGGTTATTATTCTATAGAAAAAGTGACCCCTTCCCATGTAAATACTCACTGTCGAAATTACTACGTGTTTTTCGAACACTCATAAAATTTATCGACTCCCGGACATTATTCTATTTAAAAAAGTTATCTTTCCGTGTAAAACCCCGGCTCCTAAAAAGACTTTCGACGATAATATCTATTAAAAAAGTGACCCCCACCAAACTTAAGGACAATGTTACTAGTCTACAAACTCTGCTGCTGCTGCTGCTGCTGTGCTGCGGGCTGCTACTGCAACTGCCACTACCACTGCACTACTACTATACTTTCTTTTTTTCCCGCTACCGTACTTTACTGCCACTGCTAAGTTTGCAACTTTATTAATACTAGTTCTATGCTAGCATTTCCCTTGTGCAGTTTTATTCTGAAAAAATTACTTCATACCGAAGTTTGCAGGGATTATTGACACTGGTGTTTTTTGGGAAGTTTTGGGTGAATTGTTATTTTCCTAAAAAAAAGGGTATACACCAAGATACAGCGTCTAGAAATAGAACCCCTTTTTTCCCTTTGCGGAAGCTCCGATTTCTGTGTCAAGAGATGGTATCTGGGGCTAATAGTCAAAGGGAAAGGGAAACGGCAAGGGCAAATCTTTTGCCCCCTCCTTGAGTGGGGGCATAAATGCAGCAATTAGGCCTTAGATACATGAGTTATCAATAAATTTGACCAAATGACCGGGGGTCAATATTCTTCGTGAGGTTCAGTTTACTTCACGTGGGGGAGTCATAGTACTATGATCTGGAGGTCATAATACTATGACCGGGGGGTCACTTTTTCTATAGAATAATGACCGTAGCTAACCAATTCGCTAATAGTATAAAAGCTAGCCGACGTGTGCTTATGACAAAACTCCTTGTTATTACTGATATTTGTTTCTTTATCCCGACTTTAGAGGAGAATGACTGTGCTTGAACTTGGCGGTGTAAGTGTAAAACTGATTGCTTCTTTATTTTTTATAATATTATATTGTTTGATCTATAACAATTTATGACTATTATACACAACGCACACGCACACGCACACGCACACACACACACACAATCCGTGTTTAGGAGTAAACATTCTGTTAAGCAGTCCCCTTTTTCCTGCCATAAATCAATTATAATATAATATGCGTTTTACATAGCATGGATTTCCTTCCCCTTGTCATCAATCTGAGAGTTCTTCCCGTTTAAGAAAAGCCTTCTATATGACATACAAACATTTTCTCGCAAAGCTATGAAATACTATCTACGGATGGAAATACTTTTTGTGTTGCTGCAACCTCTGTTACTTTCGAATGTGTGGTGTTTGAATATTTTCACTGCTGAAATTGCAATTTCTCTTTATACCCTAGCTATAAGAGGGACGTCTACAATGGCTGACAATTTTTAGGAATATTGTTATTGCCAAAATAGTTAAAGAAAATATAATGATGACACTACACAGGTCATATTTAACAAATACTGAAAATAAATGTCTAGTAGATAGTTTTCTCCAGTTATTTTTGCACCACAGTGTGACTTTTCCAAAACATGAAAGAAGTTTTTTTTTATTACAAAATAATTTACAAAGGATGAAGAAGTAAATACGACGAAGACGGAATGATTCAGCAAACATACATGATCAAATGTTTTGCTTGCTCACTGCGCAATAAAATCCAAAATCTAATCCAAAATGAATCATTTTAATGTAAGCAAACACATAATAAATATTTAAGAATGTAAATGATGGAGTAGTCTGTAATAATAAAGTTGAACAACCGGCGAGAAACATGCATGTATGCAAATCCTTTCACCTAGGCCAGGAGCGAGCTTTGGTTAGAATTACGGCTGGGGAACCACAATCAAATTTTGAATGAAAAGGATAGTCATTACCTTCTCTATCGGATAGTCACGGAGATGAATATTATTAGCTGCGGATACCCCGTCAACTTAATGAATGTTCTCAACACGAATCAAAACAAAACTCACTTTTTTCTACCTTTCAGCATCCTCATACCATATAAATTGCCAACAATTTGCATACCCATGCTCTTGTTGTGGCTTATAAAAACTTACTTCCATTTACTTATATAAGTAGGGAGCATGTAAAAATGTTGATGTCACCTCATTTTTAGAGCTTCTTTCTTTTTGCCTTCAAGAAGATTATATTTCTACAATGCGTTTGTTTCGTTCAGTAAAGTAGAAGATTTGCGTACGTTTTCTGAACACGAAACTTAGGAAATGCCTATGGATTACTTATGTAGAGAATGTTAATATTTATTGATGTAATCAAAACAAATGCTAGTAAAAGTAAGTAAGGCACTATAAATATCTGAAATATCAAATGCTTTCTGGAAATCTAAAACATGGAAAAGCAATGCACAATTTACGCAAATGCACATATGTGTTATTATTATTATGAGCGTCGAGCTTGATTTGAACTTATAATAAAGGAAATAATTGAGCCGCACCTTGAGAAAACCAACATAGTGGCTTTGCGACCAGCATGGATCCAGACCAGACTGTTGTTCGCTTTCAAAGCCTATTGCAATGAGAGAAACCGTTAGCGAACAGCATGGATCCTGGCCAGACTGCGCGGATGCGCAGGCTGGTCTGGATCCATGCTGGTCGCAAACGCACTATGTTGGTTTTCTCATGGCGCGGCTCATTTGTTGTGGCTACGTGTACTTCAAGTAACAGAATACATGTATATACATATCAGTGTTGATATTAATGCATATATATGCAACATATAGCTGAAAGTGAATGAACAAAACACTACTAATGCATCAATCAATATGATGACAGCTGGGGATTACTTTAAAGAGGTTGGAATGTAATTCAGGAGACATCAAGCAATAAAACGATGTTAATTGCGGTAATGAACTACAATCACAGACATATGTCAAACCCGATAGAAATTGTTATCAATATGTTCAACACACTACGGTATCAGCTTCACATTCGCCAAAAGTAGGTTTATTCAACATCCGTGATAAAAGAGAGATACTGTGTTTAACATAGGTACGGTGGCACAGAGGTGACATCAGCAACACTTTATTTATATTGTTAGTAACTTGTGGCCACAATTTACTAAGTTGTGGCCGCAATATAAATAAAGTGTTGCGGATGTCACCTCTGTGCCACCGTACCTAGGTATATGTATGTACAATTACCAGAAAAACATGTCCATGGGATGTAGTTAAAAGAAATCATAGGTTTAGTATTAAAAATATGTAAATTCAGGGGACTTGTAAATACGCACATAGTCCATTTTGTCATGAATATTGTTATGACTTTTATTCAACTGAAGATTTCTGCGCATGTTTCTGAAACCGGAAGTCAATGTTTGACTTTTTTCTATCTAGTTCTATAATACAAACTCAGCCTTCTGTTGAAATAACTAATCTCAAGAATGTCAACAGTTTCAAGAAAAATGAAATACAAAATGTACATGGATTTAAAAATTGTGAAGTGACATTGTTTGAAATGACGTCAATGCATCAGCGAAAAATTTACTTACAAGTCGGCGTTTCTTTTTCCAACAAAATTACACACTTTATTTCATTCATAGGTAGAAAGCAACATTTATTTGTAATAACAAAAATCTTCATTCTGAAAAAAAAAAGAACATCTATACCTGTAAATGTTTTTCTGTGTACATTGATTTTCCCGTATCATTTTAATTTCATGATTTTTCTTCTACAGTTGATTGTTTTCAAAACAGAATGGACCTTCAGATAAGTGAGTCACTTGAGATAGACGTGCAAATAGATTACTACTGTTAAAAGCACTGAACTTGTTAGATTGTTGAAGATACTAATCCACTATTATATCATTACATTTTTTCATGTTACGTGATGTGGAGTACATGCAAGTAAGTCTTTTTGTTGATTACATGGTATTGTGTAAATAAGATTTACCTGTACCTAAGATATTTCCCATCTCATCAAAAATGACGTTAATTAGTTGTTTATATAAAAGCCTGTTAGACTGGTCATAACTGACAGCAGAAATTTTGCATTTTATTTTGTAATGGAAGTAACCTAAGAGGCTTGTTAAAAAGATACATAGACTGACCATACAACGTTGCACTCTTATGTGCAGAAAGTATAGCTGGTATCGCTTTAACCAGTATCATCTCCGCTTGCAACTGTAATCTTTAAAATTGAATGAAATCACACAGTATAAAACTAGATGTTATTTAATAACCATAGCAACTCGCTGGTGACCCAGTCGACGTTTGACGTCTTAACTGGAAATAAGTGTACACAACTTTTTGTAAAAGAAAATGATATCATCAGCGTGAATATATTTTCATTATACGATAGTGATGTCAAGTCAATCTGGTTTAAAATATTCATTTCTTTTTGTCTAGAGTTGTCATACAAAAAAATGTCAAAAAACATCTAGAAATCAGAGCAAAACATTTAATAGTAAAATAATCTCGAAAATATTGAAAAAAAAAACACTTTTACTTTTTACTTTAATTTGCAATAACCAAGAGTCAAGTCAATCCGGTTTAATATATTCTTCTTTTTTTGTCTAGAGTGGTTATACAAAAATATCACAAAAACATCTAGAAATCAGAGCAAAACATTTAATAGTAAACTTATTTGGAAAATATTGACAAAAAAAAAACACACACACAAAAAAACACTGACTTTTTACTTTATTTTACAATAACCAAGAGTGATATTTTGTTTAAAACTGATATTTTTATTCTTCATATGATACACTGAGTTTAAATCACAAATGTTGTTCCGTATAAATTAAATAGACTTTTAAACATAATTAAATTATAACACAGTATTTACCCTAAGGGGTACCAAATGTATAAAGACTCTATAGTTCTCACTCAGTTTTATTAACGTTTCGGCCTTAAGGCCTTTATCAAAATGACAAATTCCGAGAATTACTCTACATCATGGCGTCTCATAATATAACAACATTTGAAATACAAAACCGGAAATGATGTAACGTTATTAAACGTCAACGTCAAATCCCGCTAAAAAGAGATACACATTTATGATGCACAAAGACTGTCTTCATGCCTAATGAAGATATGATTAAAGAGTAAAAGACTTAATGCAGAAACACATCTAGCTAGTGAAGTCCCAATGCTATCATATTATACAAACTAATTAATCTTCATTAGGCCAGAAGACAGTCTTTGTGCATCATAAATGTGTATCTCTTTTAATATACCCAAAAATCTTTCTACTGTATGCCTGTATAAAGGGATAATATTTTAAATTCTATATTCAGATATTCCATTATAAACATATACAGTTATATCTAGCCATTCATATGAAACTTAAAGGTATAATAATAATCAGCAAAATGTTAATGTTGTTAAACATAAGGTTCACATGGAAGTAAGTTATATATCTCCTGTAACTGGAACATTTTACTAAGTTAAAATCATAATTCAATATATTTGGCAGTGTCTTTATCAGCTGGAGGTAGCAGAAAATTCAAGATTAAACTATTCATGTAATTAAAAACGTACAACATAATGTTTTAGCTTAACCCTTAGCCTGCTGGCGGCAAGTAATTTTGCCTTTTCGACCAGTGCAGACCAAGATCAGCCTGCACATCCGTGCAGGCTGATCATGGTCTGCACTGTTCGCTATTCAGTCAGTAAATTTTCAACAAACACCCCTTCAAATAATAAATGGTATTGCCCAAATTGAATGATGGATCATTCCATTTTAGAAATTTAGCAGGCTAAGGGTTAAACAGTATGTACAAAGAAGAAGAACAAAAGAAGAGGAGGGAAAGCCACTTTCAATGAACGCAGCCGTCTACATAGCACATCAACCTAAGTAGCCTTATACACAAATGCTCGAATGGTTGGAATTAGATCCCGTCGCATAAAGCTCCCTCCGAATAATGCCCCTCTGGTAGCTTTACATAACGCTCCTTTAAAGCCCAAATACGTTTCATACAGAGATAGTGTATACCTGATCCACATTAATCTCTCGGTTACAATACAAACAATACATACATAATAATAATGATAATAACAATAATAATGATAATCCGCATGCAATCAAGCTTGAATCTCAACATGAATAAGAACATATATAATTATGAAACGATCCACAGCAATTGCTATGTAAACACAACCCTTAATGACATAGATCTAATGATTATATAGAATAATGCTTATATCACCAACATGTAGTTAAAAATTGATAGACAAACAAAACAGAAAGATCAATTAATGATGACAACTTGAAAGTTATTTTGTCGACATCAAACAAAGAAAGACGTTTAATTGCAGTGATTAGTTTTAGATATATATGTGTCAAAAGGTTTGAAGACTGCGATAAATATATCATGTGATCGACATATTTTAATTTTTAATCAGTTAAAAACAAAGGATTCCATGTCTTTATATGGCCTCGAATTAGTACAAAGGTATTCATTCATAACAGCCTCTTTCACACATATCAAAGAAACGTTTTGTTACAGTTGATTTTAGAACACATTTTACACATAATAATTTCATGCGAATCGATAGCGCTTATTATCATTTTCAATATTGTAACCATATTTCTACTTTTACTTAAGGTATTAGAGCACTAATAGTAATGTTTACAAAATGGCCTTTGCTTGGTATATTCTGAAAGGTAACCGTATTTTGCACTATTTTGCAATTTTTAAACAACTTTTACCGTGCCGTTTTTTATAAGTTTTATGTAACTTTTGGTATCTCCTCAAGCTCAAGTAGAGACAAATTTCAAAGTGATAGCCACTATCCAAAACGTTTGCAGAGAACTCATTTTACCATTAATTTTAATATAAGAAACATCAAACTATTGGTAAACAATTATAAAACAAAAAATAAAAATGTCAATATCATTTTTTTCTATGGTGCCTCAAGTAAACGGATTTAATGAGACAGAATTCATACTTCAGCATTGAAAAAATAAGGTCGAATGCTGTGTTTCTGTTTTGAATTTTGGTTACTCCATTTCAAAATAACCTTTGGCAGACGTAAAACCTACTTAAATTTCTTCCACAATATATAATCTAAAAGTGAAAGCAAAACAGAGAACTTTCACTGTGTGTAACTCAATATTTTTAAAGATGTGTAACTCTACCCCTTCTGTTTAAGTAGTAAATTCACTTTCAACACCAAGAAATCGCTTATAAGATTCATCTTTTTCCATTTTTGTACAAGAAATCAATAATAAGTCTTGAAAGAAGTAAAAGCTAACTAGAAAAAAGCAAAATAAGCAACAAAAAAAAATTGGTCCCAGTGGGGCTTGAACCTACGCCCCCCTTAAGAATTGCAGTAAAAGTAGGTTTATGGTAGGAATTGAATACTCTTCAAAAAGGAGGTTCTCTATTAGTGATCTAATACCTTAATGTTACAAATATTAGCAGTTTCTTTTTACTTTTTTCTTGTAGAGTTACGATGTTTATAGTAATTATATTGCATTATGTTAAGTCTCTTAAAGACCCACCACAACCTAGTGACCTGCTTTTTCCTTTTTCCTCCCTAATGAAATGAGTGAAAATCATTCTGATAATACGGCTATACTCCAAGAAGACAGGTTGGCATTTAAAGCCTTCCATGAATTATTGTGTTTTAACATTTTATTCAGTCAATCCCTTTTCAGTATACTTTTTAAAACATAGATCAATAACTACCTTCCACCGCATAAACAAAGTGTGGTCTGAACTCAACTTAATGCATCAAATACTGTGAATACTGCTTCATTAATTTAATTATATGTTTAGATATTAAACACATTGTAGTGGCCTTATATTGTCACTGTCAATTTATGACTAGATACTTGTATTTCTCTTCTTACTTTCAAGGAAGTCAAGTATAATTACCATCATGGAAATACAAAAGAATACAGTTATTTTGTGGCGCGTCTTTAAATTTCTAAAATGGACTGGACCATCACTCAGTTTGGGCAGTACCATTTATTATTGTAGTGTGTTCAGGGAAAATTTACTGACTAAAACGCAAACATGATCAGCCTGCACGGATGCAAAATCTCTTGCCTGCAGTAGGCTAAAGTATTCCATAATAATGATGTTTGTCTTAAGTATATACTGATATGTGATACATTAATTAGAACAAAACGTTTATGTCATCCTACATAATTTATAACAGCATGAATAGAGTATGTACATAATCATCATAGGAAATTAGTGCAAGTAAATTGGTATGATTGGTAAAGTGCACGAAGAGGGAATGCAATTGGTGTCTGTAAGGCATAGTCATATACTGGTATATAAGCCACCCAGCTGGCTTACGGAAGGTCGGTGGTTCTACCTAGGTGCCCGCTCGTGATGAAATAATGCACGGAGGGGCACCTGGGGTCTTCTTTCACCATCAAAGCTGGAAAGTCGCCATATGACTTATTAATATGTCGTTGCGACGTTAAACCCAACAAAAACATCTATATTGACACTCGGGCTACGCCTTTGACAATTGTAGGTTTATTCGTGCTAAGAACCACTTCAGGGCCTCATTGCCATTTGATAAGCGTATATCACAACAGCAGTCCATATGGGCCACTCTTTGGGCATTAAACGTCTACCTGTAATTGGATTCAATGTTGTTATATTTTATGGTCCTTTGGATTGATGAAATTCCGATACCCGAGGGTGTTGTATATTGATATATGTTTATACAGGAGCAATTTTCTCACCAAATGAGGAAATACACATCCTCCGGAACATATGCTATAAATATCAGATTTAGAAATTATAAAGTTATAGAGCTGTCTAAGAAAAGTATATCAATGAAACTTTCAATCAAAAAGAATAAACCAGGGCCATCACCGCTTAAGTAAAATATTTCATATTCTGACCTGCATTTACAAAATCTAAAGAGGTATTTATGTAATGATCTTTAATTTATTAAAAATGTCTAGCTACGATCGACTTTAAAGTACAAAAGAATATGCGTATCAGTACACGTTTAAATAGATTTGCATGGTTTGCATATTTCAACAGTAATGATATGTATGAGACACGTATACGATGCTATAGAATCATCAACTCAAATAATGTGGATGTATGATTCTCTGCCAACCGCCTCGGTAGCCTAGTGGTAGAGCGTCCGCTTCGAGTGCGGGAGGTTGTGGGTTCAATCTCCGGCCGCGTCATACCATAGACGTAAAAAACGGTACTAGTAGCTTCCTCGCTTGGCGCTCAGCATTAAGAGGGTAGTTCTAGGACTGGTCAGCCCGGTGTCAGTATAATGTGACTGAGTGGGGTATCATGTCACGTGTCTACGGCGTGATATTCCGGTGAGGCAGCACTATAAAGCTGGGCATTGTTCTCACTGCTACAAGCAGTCACCGTCGTTTATATGACTGAAAAATTGTTGAAGAAGACGTTAAACCCGAACACACACACACTAGTACTCTCACACACACACACACACACACACACACACAATTGATTCTCTGCCGACTACAACCAAACTTAAGAAAAACATAAGGATAAAAGGTCATAAAAAGTCATAAGGAAAAGCTCAGCCGCACATACCGCATGACTCATACCACATGGAAATATTGGTATTTGTAAATAAATACACTTACACAAAAGCTGAGTACATGCACACATTAACACAAAGGGATGCAATAAATAACAAAAATAGACGCAAACATACATGAAGAAACATAGCAGGGCACCGCCTTTTGACGGTCAGGCAAAAGCACCCCTGGGGTGAACTAATCTACTCGCGCCAAATTTCACTTTTTAACTCGTGTTAACAGTAAACACATATATTTAATCCCAGTAAACGTTACCACATGTGCACATTGTAAAACTCAAATACATTCCTCTAGATTCTTCTGACATGTGCGTAAAATGTACAATAAACATGTACACTGAAAATGTGCCTATCATTTAAAAAAAAAAAACCATTTGGGTATGAGATGTCGTCAAAGTTCAAGATCCCATTGGGAGACATTTTGATATGATCGATCAGGCACCGTGTAAAATATGGAGTGGAGTCGTGGAGTGGAGTGGTGGAGTGGAGTCTGGAGTCGATTTTGGAGTCAATATTGGAGTCAATTTTGGAGTCAAATTTGGAGTGGAGTCTTTTTTGGAGTCGATTTTGGAATGGAGTCTTTTTCGGAGTCAAATTTGGAGTCGATTTTGGAGTCAGTTTTGGAGTTGATTTTGGAGTCAAATTTGGAGTGGAGTCTTTTTTGGAGCCATTTTTGGGTTGGAGGCATGGGGGGGGGGGGATTTCTCTCAGGCCTGTAGTCACTAAATATATGTAATTGTCTCTTATTGAAACAGTCTTGATTGATAAAATGGGTCTTAAAACAAATGGTCTCTAATTTTATGTGGCCTCTCAAGCAGGATTTTTTTTAAAAGTTAAGGGATTTTGTGAGTGGAGTCTCATTGTTTCTTAATGTTACTGAAGTGTTTGGTCTATTTAAATTTTTTATTATCATTTTTGTGGTGAATTTAGGAATGGGAATTCCTTGATTTTATGGTCGAGGAAAAAAAACAAAAAACACTGGTTATAAATGTTTTCATCACGGTTTTTTCCCGGTTATAAAATCTCTGTTGGAGTCTGTGTTTTAAGACAATGGTCATGTCATTATTGGTAATATTATGGTTTACCAAGGGTATTAAAGTCCCAGAAACACTTTGGATATTATAATTTCAAGTAGCATTTATTTCACGAAGAAAGAATTCAAAGATATCAGCCTCTCTACAGATCTTGTTCGGTCTTTAGCATTGTTTTCATAAGAACGTCTGTAGAAATCTGATCAAACCATTAAATTAAGCATAGAAATTTCCAAACTACTGAAAACAATGAGGGTTATTGCAGGCTTAACGTGAAAGGGAACGTAATAGCAATAATTCTAAATAAACACTTAGAACATTTTTTCGATATCGCCCATCAATATGCCTTTGTTGATTTATTTTAAAGTGACAACAAAAGCCTGCGTTTTTTAAACCAATGTTTTTAGAGATTGGACCAAATGATCGGTCAGTTTGTATAGAAAAGGGATAGGTGATTTGCTCTGTTTTAGGGTGCATATTGGCTCGATCCTATTGTATGTACTGAAAAATATCTGTAATAAAAATGTCTCTTTCACATGTGTGTAGGTCTACTATAATAATACATTTTGTATGAAATTTATTAAAAACAAAACAAACAAAAAAAAGAACAAGGTTTACGTTCACTGTATTTACTTCAAATATACCCAAAATGCACCATTTGCTGTTCTATTTTAAAAAATTCTTGGGGGAGGATACCCCCGTACCCCCAACACCACCCCTGCATACTATGAACAAGGCCCTGGCTACTCGCCTGCAATCTTTATGGCTGACTCCAGAGTAACATGGATATTTATAAATTCTGACTTTGTTATTTTCTCAATAGGCCATTCAGTATTTGATATAGGTATCGTTTATAAATTTTGAATTTTGACCAGCGAAGACCATGGCTGATCATGGTCTGCATTGTTTGCAGAAGGCAGACCTATTTACATGTTTACTATTTAACAGTCTGAACTTAAAATTTACAAAATGCAAATCTTTAAAAACGCAGATGTTTTGTCTTTATTTATAGTTGAGCCACATCATGAGAAAACCTACATAGTTTACTGCATTTGCATCGAACTAGATCAGCCTGCACTATTCTCATTCATCTGATGTTCGACATGGTACCCGAGAACGGTGGTAGAGCTCTTGTATGCGAGAATGGCTTGCACAGGCATGAAGTTGATCAGAATTCATATAGTTCTTTAACAATTTGTCTTACTCGAATATGGTTTGAAAGCAAATTTTGTATGGAATGAGCAGACGAATCAAGAACCAGACTAGTGCAAATGTATTTTTTTTTTTTGTTATTTGTACTATTGTCTATTATAAACATATGCATAACACACAGTATTCTATCCTTCATTAATTTCATCAAGTAATATCATGTCTTATTATGTGTCTCATTATATTATGCCGTTTGTAGTAGATAGTAAATATTTAATTACTTAAGTTTTTTTTCTTGTTTTCATTTTCCGGATTCATTTTAAAAACTTAAAACAATACTTTCTCATTATTTCACATTTCAAGTTAGAAACGTTTATCAATTCTCTCTGAGTAATCTTCAGGCAACATCTGACCCAACATCATAAATAACAAACCATGAAGGAACTAGGGGTCAAGTCCTGATAAGAATGAGATATCATGCTGAGGTGCTGTACCAGTACCTTCTCCAGCAGAATTTTGTAGAAATCTGTCATAAAGTAGAGAGTGATTTGTTATAATTAACTATCCAATGTAATGGTAAGTTATTCTTACCAATCTGATAAGGGTCATTTGAGAAAACATCAGTAACTGTTATTGTTATTTCTAGAGGAGTATGATATTGAGCCCATTCATGATTCAACAGTTTACTAGTACAATCATGTAAGTGTGAAATACTTATGTGGATAATTATTTGGAGGTGACATATAAACGTAGGATCATTTAATGAATTTTTAGGTTTTAACTATTGAACTAGTTCAATTAATGTTGTTGAGGTCAGTTTTTTTGACTCCAAAACTGACTCCAAATTTGACTCCAAAATTGACTCCAAAAGCGACTCCAAATTTGACTCCAAAATCGACTCCAGACTCCACTCCACCACTCCACTCCATGACTCCACTCCATATTTTACACGGTGCCGATCGATCAGTTAGCAGGCTTGTTAAATAATAGTTATCGCTTGCCTTTCAGTCTAGCGCCTTGCTTTAAAGGATAGGATTCGGACAGTAAACATGTAATAAGAAATTCACAAGTTATAATTACCAGCCCTTTCAGATAAGGGCGAAGCTGATTATCAACACAACTTTTCATATGCTTTCTATATTTCACATTTTTATGCAGTTGTCTTGCCTTCTGCAGGATGATTTCGGTTATTCTGAAATTCTAAAAGTCAATTTTTATTTCTGCTACAGACGGCAATTTGAAATGAGAATAACCACTTGGATTTAGGTTCAACATAGAAATTAACCTACAAGCATTTCAAGAGTACAGTATTTGGCTATTTGCAACATATTTTGCTTGATATACGATTAAACAGAAACTTTACACATACCAATATAAATTGACTTCTCTCTGACGTACATGTCTAGGCATCACTTTTGTACTGTAAATGCGCAAACTAAGAGGAAGGATATTACACAGCTTCGTTTCAAATAAAATATTCTCGTAAAATGATATATTCAGTGCAATCAATATACTATATTTATTTATTCATATTTACTTTTTATATTGTAGATATCAATCAAAAAAGAAGGCTATGGAAGTCAAATATATTCTTAATCAACTTATCATCTTTGAAACAATGGCTTAAAGTTATAGATCAAACTAAAAATTCAATGTTCCTTTTTCTAATTGTTTACAATATGTTGGCTGTTTCTATTCAACTCATAATCTCGTATTAGATACAAGTGTTTTAAAGGTAAAGGCTTTTATGGTGTTTCTGGTGCATAGCTGTATATTTGTCTGAGAATCGGCCATTAAATATATCAGATGACAATTGTTTGGCTTTTACTGGAGTTGCTGTATTTTTTAAGGTTAGCGATCAAACACAACCTATTTAAAATCAATCATCGACGGAAATTTGACTTCATAACTATTCATCATTTTTAAGAGCATTTTGCTGATATAGAACATATTCTAAAACGCCATGCTTTAACAAATAAGACGGAAACGTTGAATTACGCAGCAAAATCACATATTGTATGTCACAATTTTACGTAATATCTTCAAACGCGTAAGATGACTCTCGTACTCTAAATGACGTATAACGAACTATATCCCTGTAGCAGAGTCATATAGTAATTATGATGATTTTACGAAAAACAAATACATTTGATAGTTCCTCTTTGTCCCTGACAATATATTTCCCTATTTAAAGAAAAACGTTATTTTACTGAAAAACATAACTTTTCAATGCAGCTGATAAAAAAAACCCGCCACTATCGTTAATTCTTCGTTTGCCTTTGTAACGTCATGACGTACTTCCGGTTTACGGACGGATAGTTCCCGAGTGCTATAAGAAAGTCATTTGTTTGAATCTCTTTTACTATAATTTGTTGAATATGGCATGCAACAAAAAGATTCAAGCACTGGTGGTAAGTGAAGATGAAATTATCCGGCTCTGAGGTAACTGTTTTCGCGGTTACTGGACAGAGCCTCGTTACCGCCAAAAAACGTTACCCTCAAACTGGATATTCCCATCTGCATCTTTCACCAGTGAAATAATCTTATAATATCAAACAAAGATTTTCCCTCGAAGAAAATCATTGTTTGTTGTTCAGATCCATATCAAAATGTCATTCATTAGCATCTGATCTCTAAACAGTGTTTTTATTTAGCGACAACTCTTTTTCTGTGACATATTATATCTTAAATTACATTAATATTGATCATTTACCTAGCTAACTGTCATTTTCACTAGATGCACAAACCGCAGCTTTTGCCAGAATCAGGGTGTGTATATATGCATATCAGATCCCTCTCTGTGGAAAATGAGAAAACGGATCCCTCTCTGATTCTATCAGTGTCACATGTTTCAGAACGTTTTTTAACATTTTCCGTTTAGTGTTAGTACTGATACATTATTTAATAAAAGAAAGTTTTACAAATAGAACCTTAGTTTGATATTTTCGACACTAATGAAGGCAATCTATTAATAGCACCCTGAGACCTATCAGTCTGAACAACAAGAATATTTTTCTATAATTTCAATATACTTTAACGATATTTAAGGTAACATAAACAAACTACAGGTCGCTCAACACGACAAAACGGAAAATATTGCAGGTTCTGTTTGACTGAGCCTGTTGATGGACGGTAGTGGAAATGCATGCTACCGTCCACGTCCTCTAGCCCCGGGTTGAGCAGAACTCAACATTTTCATATGATTGTAAAAAGTACAAAAACGATAAAGAGACATCCGCAGATGTGTTCATACGGCAGTGCACATAGAAAACTCAATGGTACACTTGTGTTATTCCGTGAAAGGCGGCGTATGGTCCCCAAGTTTAAATAACAGGTTTGCCCGAAACGAGAAAACAATTGAAAAAAACTAAACAAACTGGAATTGAGATAGGGGATCTGGAATTTCGCAGTCTATGTATCAAGAAACTGTCAAAAAGACAAAACTTTAATGCAGACACCTTATCAAAGAGGTTATTATACAATATCAAAAGCCATGAAAGCGGGAAAATTGGAACCACCAAAGACACCAAAGCCGAAATGTTCTAGCTGAAAAACTGAACAGTACCAAACCAATAACACAAGATAAACGTCAGATCATTGACCACTAATTTTTCACTTGAATGGCTACAGAGGTAAAAAAGTAATGTAGTGTTCGTTTAATCTCAGGATGTAATTTTGTCTGGGATAAAATGTTGACAGTTTGTTAGAAAGAAAAAAGAAAGAATGTATTTGCTGAGGAAAACTCCATTTTGTTTACGAGTATAGTACTAGTCACGCAGTATGATTTTTTTGTGACTTTGCCGATGCAAATGTGACGGGAAAACACTTTTTTTTTGGATTTAACGTCGCATCGACACAGATGGTTTTAACGGCGACTTTCCAGCTTTAATGTGGAGGAAGACCCCAGGTGTCCCCCGTGCATTATTTCATCCGAGCGGCACCTGGGTAAACCCCCGATTCCAAAGCTGGAGGCTTCTTCAGATGAAAAAATTTCAACGCCCCGAGTGGGGCTCGAAGCCATCGATGGGGGGGCAAACGATTTGAAGTCGCAAACCTTAAACCACTGGGCCACGGAGGCCCCAAACGGAAAAAACTCTTAGACAGTATTGACCACTTTTTTTCTTTTTTCCTACGGGTTTTAATATTTAGGGTTATTCCTTCAAGATTACAAATATTACCTCAATAAAGACTAACATATATGGTAGCTCTGTTAATTCTTATTTTATATAAAATATAGTAGGAAATGCATTTAGATCGTTCAGCCCGGGTATTGTCAAAAAAAATGTGCTTGCTCTAAATTTGAAGAACTGTTACACTGTTAACCACTGCAACTTTAAAAATGTGCCAAAACCAGGTTTTGTTTTGTCTTTTGACGTTTTTCTTTTAAAGATTTTAAAACTTGTGATTTAGGAGGCTTTTCAGTACAACGCTTTGTTTCATTATCTTATACGGAGTCAGTGGCGCAGCACTAGGTTAGCAGGTTGGTGACTACAACGCCAACGGCCAGGTTTCAATTCCCGGTCGAGGCTGATATCCTGACTAGTTTTTTGTGCTAGGTGACTTACTTAAATTGGCAATGTTTTGTGTTTTCAGCAGTATCGGCTTGGGTCGTATGCTGGGAAGTTAAATATGACGACTGCGGTGGGCTCGGGTGGAAATAAGTTGTTCCATCCATTCCAGGTGGGGACTTTCGCCGATTACCCACGGTAAACAAAAACACTTTTCTTATCATATTCAGCACCAGAGTACTTGATCAGCCTACACGCTAGACAATTGTACATTTGGAGGTATTTTGAATGCATGCATTTGTTTAAAATTCAAGTCAAGAAAAAGGTTCTAAGGGCAAGCAGTTATGATTAAAACATGTAAGAAAGAAGGATGAATACATGTACAATCACATTGCAATCTTTGTTTTAACTGCACAATCAAGATCAGGGCAATTTGATATAGGTCGTTCAGGGGTTATATAACTTACGTCACTGATCTAGCATTATAAAACAAAACAAAATCATTACTTGTCATTTCAAGATTTGTAGCAGTCTTAAAACCACTTGATTAAATTATCAGACGATTTTAAACAGCTTGTCTATAAATTAGTTGATAGGGTGAACACGATTAATGACTCAGCAAAAATACAATTTACAAAACATGCTCATTTTACATAATACTGTCTAATGTTATAATAAATTCAACGTAAGTTGAAATGTTTTCTTTCATACACTTACTGAACTGAGTTCAAGTTAAACTAAATAAGGAGAAGATCAAGTCGAACTAGAGTTCAGTTCAGTGATCAAACCCTCTCTAAACAAAGACTGGTCCTTACTTTAATAGTACAATTCCATTGTGTTAAAGATCTGAATATATGTTTTACACTGAAGCTGCAAATTATGATTTGATTCAAAATAGAGATGAAAATTAATACAGGAATGCTTCCAGAATGTCATATATTTTGTTCTGTTTTACACACTTGTAAAACCCGAAACCGAAGTACACATATCCGCTATAAACGTTTTTGATATTCTACATGTAAGATACAAACGTTAAAAAATAAATGGAACGTTCGAGATATTGTTTTAAAAAGGTTAATACCTGTTTCCGCCTCTTTGTAAATCAAAGCGGTTAAATTAATACCCTAAAAGGAAAAGCAAGGTTTAACTGACTGACTAGAGGCGTTCCAAAAGGCTTTAAACAGGAAATTGAAACATATTTAAACCCAAATTTTGGGCCCCCCTGACTTCCTTTAAATTAATTCTCCCAAGGGTAAAAATTTCAAAAAAAATTTTTTTAAAATTAACTCACCAACCCAAACAATGTGCTGGGTCCCGTGATTCAACAAAGGGGATGTTAAATTAAAGAACGTCCGCATCCACTTTGTCAAAAGTACTTTTAAAACCTTTAAAGTCTGCTTTCATGTCCCTAAAAAAGTAAAATTTGGGTAGTCCCAAAAAACTGGTGGGAAAACATAGGGGCTTTAAAATGTCAGTTTATCGGGTTTTTGTTTCTATGGGCATTCCCAAATTTTTTGCAAAATGATTGTATAACATTTTTTGGGTTTCAAATTTTTTGCCCTTTTTTACTATTTTTAATTTAAATAAAGGGAAACAAATTTTGTTTGTAAAATGTTTAAAAATTTTTATGTCTTTGGGATGATTTGTCACATAATTCTAAAATTTAACCCAAAAACCTTTAAAAAATTTGTTTTTGGGCTTAGTTTCCCTGGACTTTGGGAAAACGTTTTAATGTGGGCTGTGCATAATATTATTCGCCGTTTTTGGGGGCGGGGTTTTGTTACATAAATTTAGCTGGTGGGCTAACATGGATGTGTGTTAGAAAAAAAAAATATATTAAGCAACACTTAAAAAGGGCCATTACTAAGGGGAAAATGAAATTGGGGAATTTTTTTTAAGCCGTGCCCTTTGACTTTTGGGAAGACACTAAATAATGGGAAAATTTGGGAGGGAAAAATTTTAGGGGTTATTGTACGTCCTCAAAAAGGTTTCCCCGCCAAAACTTCCCCATGCGGCCCTTTTTTTGGGCAAAACAAACTCGTTCGGTGATTTAAACCCTTCGATTATTAATTGATAACTCACGTTCGGAAAAAAGACATATAGTCGAAAGTACCCGCACAAAGCGTCTAGGTTTAAACATTTACGTTTGCATTTTTTTAAGAAAGCCTTCCGTTTAAAAGAAACATTCGGGGCACAATGCACTTTAAAGGAAAAACTTCCCCATTTTACCAACCATTTTTATGTCGCATAACAAAAAGTTTTACATCCTTTCTTATAAAATTTTAAGGGATTGCGGGTTTTTCTTTTGTGGGAAACAGATGTCAGTGTTTCCTTGATTACTCATTGGAATCTAAATTTTCCGAAAAATCAGTAAACTAAATTTCGCCTTCCCGATTCACCAACTGAATTGATGTCCTTCCGGCTCACCAATTTCCGCATGACTAACATGGGCTGGTGCTCATGTAAATGTGATCAAACTTGCCTGGAAGTTCTATTAATTCGAATAACTAATTGTTAGAGTGCTTGCACTAGATGGTCTGTAAACTTCATTTAAGCATTTGAAGATAATATTGAAAGAACGAGGCATATCTTGAACATATGTTGTTACTATAAACATGCATATGTATGATATAATTATGTTCTGTCATGTCCTTATATTTGTTATTTTAGGTACATGAAAGATAAAAAAGGAAACAAACTCTAGTCTGCATCAATGGAATTGTCAATATATGTTAAAAAGGATTGCTGAGTGATCGGCATGCAAGACATTATTGACATATTATATTTTCAAAAGCTGTACGACATTATTATTTGAGAAGTGGAGAACATCCTCTAACGGAATTACCCCAGACAAGGATTTCAACGCTCAACTAGGTCTCCGTACCAAACTTTGTCACGACTATGTCGGTTGCTGTGTTGAAGGTATGGATATAAATAACTGATTTAATTTCAATAATGTTACAGTAGATAAACCTTAATAAGGGGGATAGTTAGATAGGCACTTCGGCACATGATATATAAATAGAAAGTATTTTGGAAACCATTAGTTAACTTGTACTCTAATTATTTTTTCATGATAACTATTTATGGCGTGTCATCGAAATAGTCGAGTATGATGGCTTTGATTCCGAACTTGAGTTCAAGGCAAGACTCGATGAGGACAATATAAGAATATGCATTGTGATAATATGCTAAGTAAAGCAAAATTATATTTTAAATTATTATCATGTGCTGATTTTTAAAGTAGCAACCTTTTAATATTATTTTAAAGGTATTATGTCGCACCAATGCAGTTTGTTTTTAATGATATGCTACTATTTAGTTTGTTTAACGTTTCAGGGCCACGTGGTCATCACAATTGCTCGGGAAAAAAAAATGAGAAATTACTGTATCGCGCCAACGAAATGTTCTTATTAAGGAGTTTTAGATGTGCGCAGGGAAAGACCAAGAGTGACTACAACCGAATTTAAATAATTACACGTAGTAGAATGGGACATTGAATCTACACTAGAAAGCGGTTGAGGATTTAACATTTTACTAATGTTCAGATTTTGCTTGCAAATCTTAGTGCACCCAATACATGTTAAAACTCGAAGTGAGCTTGAACAGTGGTAGAACAATTTACTTGCAATGTAAATTACTTTGCTTTTCTTAAACTGTTTAGTTGTTGAAAATGTTGTTGTATAAAAGATTATTTAAAATAGGAAATTTTACTGATTTTTTTTAAACCCTTACACAGTGGAGCCGTTGTGACATAAACATACCACTACACTTTAAGACATAGCAACATCTTCCTTTTATCAGCTAATGTTATATTTACACAAATCAACAAAGTAGATTTATTACTGATTGTAGCAATTCTAAATTTATACACAACTTATAATACGAGTATAATGAAACGTTCTTTAACTTTGGACGTAATTCTTATAACTCAGCATTTAAAAAATGAAATTCACCTTAGTTTCATTAAGATCGCATATATGACAAATTCTGTCCACATTGTATGCTTTATTTTTTTTGTTCGATCAAGAAGCGTGTACATCTCTATGTCACATATTCTCAACAACTGGAAATATTCTGACACGACAGAAAGACGCGAGGTGAAGATGCACTGCCTAAACTTCAAAAATCAACAAAATCAGATATAATAACTCTTGAAACCATTAAACTGGAAAATGTTGAGGTTTTTGCGCAACTACACTAATTATAACTCAGAAATTTCATTAGAAACACACAAAACTTGATAAGTGACAATGTAGTATAATCTGTGAACGGTTATTGACCGAAACATAGGAGATAACAAGATATTTACATTGTTGTGTTTTACCCGTTATGCGCATTAGTGTCAACTACATTTCATACAAAGTTTAATACTGCTGTTGCCTTTCATCAAAATCTGTCAAATGTTATTTAGAAGAAAGGAGATTACACTGACAAGACTCTGTGACACAGACAGACAAAACAAAACTATTTCATAAAAAATCACAATTGTTTGAAGTCACGCAAATCACATTAAATTCCGTCTACAAAAGTGTTCATGGCTAATATTGTACGGTTGTGGTCACACGTAACAGTGAGCTGTTTCAAACGGTGTCTGCACATATTGCCAGTGAGTGAACTTCAAACAACGACTACTTTTGTGGTCTTCATTTCTGACTTTTTCACAAACATCCTCAACAAGCGGGTATTGTTCTTTCTACAATTTGATTTTTTGACGTGTCATTTTATTCCCGAGAAATGCATGAATTACTATATGCAGTTTATGTTCATCTGTCTACGGATATCATACTGCTGAATCCCTAGTGTTTAGCTTCATAATTTAATTCTGATAAACAGAATATCTCAGGTGTTTCTGTTGTGATCTGAAAAGAAAGAGTCATCTGTCATATATAGCCCTTGAAAGTAAAATTAAACTGTTTTTACTGACATAAACGTTCATTGCTAAATACTAGTTTTGCTAGTGTGACAACCGAAGTACCATGCGTCAAAATAAATTGAAAGGCTACATATATTAAGTCAAACACGATGCCACACGGGCGGTGAGCGGGAAGTGCATCGTTTTACCTGGTGAACCGGGAAGGCGAAATTTTATATTACTGATTTCTTTGAAACTATAGATTCCAGTAGTTAATTAAAAGTATCACTACCTCTGTTTGCCATAAAAGAACACCCGTCGAGGCATTTAGTCATTAGAAATGCATGAAAACTCTTTTTATGCGATATAATATGGTGTGGTGAAATGGGGGAAGTGTTTCCATGAAGTGCATTGTGCTCGAATGTTCACTTAAACGTAAGACTTTCTTGAAAAATGCAAACGTCAGTGATAAACTAGAGACACATGCGGGTACTTTAGACTATATGTCATTTCCAAATCTATTTGTTACCAATGAAATAATCGCAAGTTTACTCACCGAATCGAGGTGTTTTGACATAAAAAAGCCGCATCGGGAAGTGTTGCGCGCACCTGTTGATGACGTACTATACCACCCCTGATTTACAGAAAGTCTTTGGAACTCAAAGAAATGTATGTGTATTATGTTGAAATTTCAATGAATCGACAGAATGACCCCCCAGGTCTTTTTAACTTTCTTCATACTTCATAGAAAAATGATTGTACATATACTGCGATTTATTTCGAATTTCTACATACCAACTTTCATTTTCCAATAAAATGAAATAGTTTCTGTGCTTTTTAAAAGAAATTAAGATGTTCACTTTCCTTAGTATTGGACCTTTAAGAAACGGAAATAAAAGCATATATAGATTTATGCTTTTCTACTAATTTCTTTTCCGTCCCATGTTCTTTTTCATTGATCCTTAGGTTACATCAACGACTTAACATGCATTACATCAAATTATGTGTAACTAATTTTCTATATTTTTTTTTGAAAACAAACAATAGTTCAGTGTTTGAATAAATGCTGTAGATATTTTTAATTGAATGGTAGTACGTACATTTAGATTGATAAACGTTAATGGACACTAGAGCACGCCCTGGAATGTAGATGAACTAATAGATACAAATGTTAAATATATGCAAGGAAAACTCAGTCAACGCTTTGACAACAGGAAACAGTCAAAGAATGTTAAAAAAAACATGTATCTTCATGCATACAGTACAGAAAGGTCATTAAAGTAAACTTTATAATGATTATAAAAGCAATGATTGACAATTTTGATATTTTTTTTTTTGTATCTGTTTTAAATAAAATTATACTATCACTATCTCAACTTAACCTAGAATATATAAAGCAATATAACTCTCAGTCAAGTTTTAATTTTAATTTTTGAAATGCATGTACGAGAAGTTCGTGCATTCCACATTTACTTTCAATACATTATATTTAGATTTGTGCACTTTGATTTGGATTTTTTTAATTGTGCGCACGGACAAAAAGTATTAAATTTTAAAGCATAGTTTTTGGATTCTTCATATGATAGTATGATAAAATAGTACACTGGCTTGGATATAACATTTCTTTGTCCTAATTACAAAATATTCGTCATAAAATTGGACTAAAATGCCATAAATGTAGTACTGGTGGAGTGTAGAAGATGTTTCAAAATCGGCATCTTGCGGCCACACCAACGTTGATTAAGTACACCGCTTATACAATTTTCAAAGTCAATCTGCATTCATATATACTAATGTCATCCAGGTAAGAAATTTTCACGGGGTTTTGAGCCGTGATA
Source organism: Mercenaria mercenaria (assembly GCF_021730395.1). Classification (NCBI taxonomy): domain Eukaryota; kingdom Metazoa; phylum Mollusca; class Bivalvia; order Venerida; family Veneridae; genus Mercenaria; species Mercenaria mercenaria. The sequence goes on along the minus strand of NC_069370.1, from coordinate 17,150,945 downwards.
TTTTTCGGGCGGTGGTGCTACGTTAGAATATCTGTCTGTGGTCGTGTTCGACATTGCAGATCGTTTAGCTTGATTTCATTGCAAAGTAATTATCAAAATATTTCTATTATAATATTTATTACATTTTTTGTACTTTAAAAACCGTTTTGACAATAAGAAAACTGTCTGTGTGTTAATTTTCTTAATCATCTTCTTTAGTTTACTTAAGATTTGTTTAAGTAATAATTTTGCAAGTACTGACGGAAATAAAAATATTTCACGGATATTGAAGGAAGTGCAAAAAGGACAGAATAATCGTATCTTTATCTTGCATTAACTTTAACTTATCTCAATTTTTCTTCTTAGTGTTAACAATAACTTTAACTTATCTCATTTTTTCTTCTTAGTGTTAAAAATAATTTTAACTTATCTCAATTTTTCTTCTTAGTGTTTATAATAACTTTAACTTATCTCAATTTTCTTCTTAGTGTTTGCAATTATAATGCCAAATTTAATTAATTTACATTACAATCGATTGTAAAAGAGGATATACCGGTTTGTCTTTTTAGTAACGTAACACTTTATGATACATTAACTCAATCCACGCAATGTTTTAGAAATTGAATAAAGTTACATAGCAAATCGTATACATCATTTGAACATTTATTTATACCAGCGAAATAATGCAGTTAATAACTTAACTTATAGTTCTGTGATATACTTTACATGGTATGAAAATGAAGTGATCTTCAAGATGTAATTTAAGAAGCACTGCTCAGACCTAATTCTGAAGAAGAGTGTTTAGTCCGCGAAAGTAGATAGGGATACAGAAGAACTAAAATAGTCCGTCGTTGAATGTTTAGGTATTAGTAATGTTTAAAATACGACTAAATGTCACTCTGTCAGCACTTTGTGCTTTTGACATACAAATGAAATAAAAATGCACAATGGATGGCTGTATTTTTTGGGGTTTTTTTTTTTGTTTGTTATTTGTTTCTCTTGCTTCATTGAACTTACAACAAACATGTATTGATGTTTATCCAAAGTGGATAATTTTTTTGGAATTCTTATGATACCGTGGACAGTTGTTATTGAAAAACATGCAGTCAACCTGTTTTCCTCTATAGAATGCCCATCTGTCTCACGTATAAGACAAAGTATTCCGCATAAAATACAGTTTATCTCACATCGCTTGTCTGGCACTGGGCACGAATTTCTTAATCTATATAAGCCATTACTCGGTGGTATACGAGTTTTGCTATAAAACGTGAAAAAAAACTGGATAAAGAGAAACAATGTATACTAAACACATTTATTGTGGAAAACACAACGCCTCCTTGTAATCTCATATTTAGACCAATTTGGACCTCATGTAGGATATATATATATAATCGTATTCTGGGAGGGGAGGTGAGCATTCTTCTTGTTATGTTCAGCATTATGTTCAGTTAGAGCCTTGAATACTTAAAACTCCAAAATAAACTGAGGATAGGTTCAACGAATTTTGATAATAGTCTTTGACGCAATCAAAGTAAGACCCTTTCTATTTATATTAATTATCAAATTGAAAATTAGGAATGCTCGTTTGTTCGTCCCTATTCATTGCCTTCTATTTTTGTCTATGGAAAATGAGAAATATTCGTCTGTTCATTCCTGGTTCATTAACCTTGTTAATGGTTACAGAAATAATTTTAATTCTTAAAGAGTGGCGTTGAAAATATCATATATTCCTCCTATTGCCAGAATCGATCAGTCGAAATTTGCTATTTTCGACGTCTATTTGTCTTTGAAACGTCATGACGTACTTCCTGTTTACGGACGTATAGTTCTCGAGTGCTATAAGAAAGTCATTTATTTGAATCTATTTTTACTATAATTTGTTGAATATGGCATGTAACAAAAAGATTCAATCACTGGTGGTAAGTGAAGATGAAAATATCCGGCTCTCAGGTACTCGGCAGAGCCTCGTTCCGCCAAAACTTCAGTAAAATACCCTTATAATACCAAACAAAGATTTTCTCTTGTAGAATATCATTGTTCGTTGTTCAAATCAATATTAAAATGTCATTCATTTGCATCTGATCTCAAAACAGTGTTTTATTCATTTTTCTGGGACATGTTATTTCTTAAATAACATTAATATTGATAATTTACCTAGCTAACTGTCATTTTTACTAAATGCACAAACTGCAGCTTTTGTCAGAATCATGCCCGCCAGCTTAGCTCAGTAGGGAGAGCGTTGGTCTACGGATCGCAGGGTCGTGAGTTCGATCCCCGGGCGGGGCGTATGTTCTCCGTGAAGAGTTAATAAAAGACATGGTGTCTGAAATCATTCGTCCTCCACCTCTGATAATTCATGTGGGGAAGTTGGCAGTTACTTGCGGAGAACAGGTTTGTACTGGTACAGAATCCAGGAACACTTATTAGGTTAACTGCCCGCCGTTATATGATTGAAATACTGTTGAAAAATGGCGTTAACCTAAAAAAAATACAAATTTGCCAAAATCACGGTGTGTATGCATATCGCATCCCTCTCTGTGGAAAATGAGATAAGAGGGCCAAGATGGCCCTAGGTCGCTCACCTGAGAAACACACCATAATACACCATAACAGTGTAAACACAGACCTAGTGATTGCATGGAAAAAAATATTCTGACCAAGTATCATTAAAATTGGAGCAAACACAAGTATTTCTTTGATTTGACCTAGTGACCTAGTTTTTGACCCCAGATGACTCATATTCAACCTTGACCTAGATTTCATCAAGGAAATCATTCTGACCAAATTTCATAAAGATCAACTGAAAAATACAGCCTCTTTTGCATACACAAGGTTTTTCTTTGATTTGACCTAGTGACCTAGTTTTTGACCACAGATGACCAATAACCAAATTCTACCTAGATTTTATCAAGGCAATAATTCTGACAAAATTCATAAATATCAATTGAAAAATACAGCCTCTATTGCATACACAAGGTTTTTTCTTTGATTTGACCTAGTGACCTAATGTTTTATCCAAGATGACCTATATTCAAACTTGACCAAGATTTTATCAAGGCAATCATTCTGACTGAAATTTATGAAGATCAATTGAAAAATATAGCCTCTATCACATACACAAGGTTTTTCTTTGATTTGACTAATGACCTACGTTTTGACCCAAGATGACCCATATTCAACCTTGACCTAGATTTCATCAAGGCAATCATTCTGACCAAAATTCATGAAGATTAATTGAAAAATACAGCCTCTATTGCATACACAAGGTTTTTCTTTAATTTGACCTAGTGACCTAGTTTTTGATCCCAGATGATCCATTTTCGAACTCGGCCTAGATTTTATCAAGGTTATCATTCTGACCAAACTTCATGAAGATTACTTGAAAAATACAGCCTCTATCGCATACACAAGGTTTTTCTTTGATTTGACATAGTGACCTAGTTTTTGACCCCAGTTACCCATTTTCGAATTCGGCCTAGATTTCATCAGGTTAATCATTCTGACCAAAATTCATGAAGATTAATTGAAAATTACAGCCTCTATCGCATACACAAGGTTCTTCTTTGATTTGACCTAGTGACCTAGTTTTTGATCCCAGATGACCCATTTTCGAACTCGGCCTAGATTTTATCAAGGTTATCATTCTGACCAAATTTCATGAAGATCAGTTGAAAAATACAGCCTCTATCGCATACACAAGCTAAATGTTGACGACAGACAGACGACAGACAGGCGCCGGACATCGAGTGATCAGAAAAACTCACCTGAGCATTTAATAAAAACGGATCCCTCTCTGTGGAAAATGAGAAAACGGATCCCTCTCTGATTCTATAACAGTGCCACATGATTCAAAACATTGTTAACATTTTCCGTTTAGTGTTAGTACTGATACCATTATTTGATAAAAGACAATTTTACAAATAAAACCCTAGTTTGATATCTTCGACACTAATTAATAGCCCCCTGTGACCTATCAGTCTGAATAACATGAATATGTTTTTTATAATTTCAATACATTTTAACGATAACAAAGTAGCATGAACAAACTGCAGGTCGCTCAACACTTAAAATGTTGCAGGCTCGGTTTGACTGAGCCTATTCATGGACGGTAGTGGAAATGCGTGCTACCGTCTACTCCCTCTGGCCCCGGGTTGAGCAGAACTCAAACATGATGGTTAAAGGTACAAAAACAATAAAGAGACATCCGCAGATATGTTCATACGGAGGTGCACATGGAACACTCAATGGTACATTTGTGTGTACTTTCATGAAAGGCGGCGTATGGTCCTCAAGTTAAAATAATAGGCTAGAGGTAGAAAGTAATGCTAGTGTTCGTTTAATCTCAGTGGATGTAATTTTGTCTGTGGATGAAATGTTGACAGTTTGTTAGAAAGAAATAAGAGAAGAATGTATTTGCTGAGGTAAAACTCACTTTTGTTATGAGTAGTAGTACTATTCACAGCAATATGATTTTTGATGTGACTTTACCGTATACAAATGTGATAGGAAAAAACTCTTAGACAGTACTTGACCACTTATTTTCTCTTCCTACAGGGTGTTTAAGATTTAGGGTTATTCCTGTCTATGACTAACAAATTCTAACCTCATTATAAAGACTAACTATATGGTAGCTCTGTTAGTTTTCTATTTTACATAAACTATATGTAGGAAATGACATTAAGATCCGTTCAGCTGGATAGTGTCAAAAATAATGTAGCTTGCTCTAAAATTGAATAAACTGTTTACACTGTTAACCACTGCAACTTTGAAGTGTGCCAAACACTGTTAAAAGTACAAAAACAATAAAGAGACATCCGCAGATGTGTTCATATGGCGGTGCACATGGAACACCCAATGGTACACTTGCGTTTAATTCCATGAAAGGCGGCGTATGGTCCCCAAGTTAAATAAAAGGCAAACCGGAAACGAGAAAACAATGGGAAGAACTAAACAAACTGGAATGGAGAAAGGGGATCTGGGATTTCATTTCGCAGTCTATATATCAAGAAACTGTCAAACAGACAAAATTTCAATGCATCACCTTATCAAAGAGGAGGTTATTATACAATACCCAAAGCCATTAAAGAGGGGGAATTGGAACCGACAAAGACACCAACGCCGAAATATTCTAGCTAAAAAACTAAACAGTACCTAACCAAAAACACAACATAAACGTCAGATCATTGACCACTTCTTTTCACTTGGGATGGCTACAGATGTAGAAAGTAATCCTAGTGTTCGTTTAATCTCAGTGGATGTACTTTTGTCTGTGGATGAAATATTTACAATTTGATAGAAAGAAATGAGAGAAGAATGTATTTGCTGAGGTAAAACTCACTTTTGTTATGAGGCGTTGTGCTATTCACAGCAAATATGACAGGAAAAAAAAACAGACAATACTTGACCACTTATTTTCTATTCCTACTGGGTGTTTAATATTAAGGGTTATTCCTGTCTAAGACTTACAGATTCTTACCTCATTATAAAGACTAACTGTATATAATAGCTCTGCTAAAGTTTTCTATTGTACATAAAATATATGTAGGAAATGACATTCGGTTCAGCCGGATAGTGTCAAAAATACTATAGCTTGCTCTAAATTTGAATAAACTGTTTATTCTGTTAACCACTGCAACTTTCTGCAAGTGTGCCAAATGCTAGAGCTTAAGTCTTTTGTCTTTTGATAGTTTTTTTTAAAAACATTTTAAAACTCGTGGTTTAGGAGGCTTTTCAGTGCAACGCTTTGTTTCATTATCTTATACGGAGTCATTGGCGCAGTACTTGGTAAGCAGGTTGGTGACTACAACGCCAGCGGCCAGGTTTCAATTCCCGGTCGCGGCTGATATCCCGACTAGTGTTTAGTGCTAGGTGACTTACTTAAATTGGTACAGTTTTCAATTGTATAGGCTTAGACCGTGTGCTGGGTTCAGATGGAAATAAGTTGTTCCATCCTTTCCAGGTGGGGACTTTCGCCGACTACCCACGGTAAACAAAAGACTTTACCTTTCTTGTCATACTCAGCTCCAGAGTACTTGATCAAACTACACTCTAGACAATTGTACATTTTGGATGTATTTTGAATACATGCACTTGTTTAAAATTCAATTCAAGAAAAGGGTTCTAAGGGCAAGCAGTTATGATTAAAACATGAAAGAAGGATGAATACATTTACAATCACATTGCAATCTTTGTTTCAACTGCACAATCAAGATCAGTGCAATCTAATATAGGTCGTTCAAAGGTTATATAGCTTACGTCACTGATCTAGCATTATAAAACAAAACAAAATCATTACTTGTCATCAATTTTAAGATTTGTAGCAGTCTTAAAAACCATCTGATTAAATTATCAGACGATTTTAAACAACTTGTTTATATATCAGTTTAAAAGGTGAACACGATTAATGACTCAGCAAAAATACAGTTTACAAAACATGCTCATTTTACAAAATACTGACTAATAAGAATAAGAATTAAGCATGTTGGTGAAATTCAACTAAAGTTGAAATGTTTTCTTTAATGCACTTACTGAACTGTATGCATGAACTGAGTTCAAGTTAAACGAAATAAGTAGATCAAGTCGAACTAGAGTTCAGTTCAGTGATCAAATCCTTTCAAAACAATGACTGGCCCTTTCTTTAATAGTGCAATTTCATTGTGTTAAAGACCTGAATATATGTTTTACACTTAAACTGCAAATTATGATTTGATTCAAAATAGAGATGAAAATATAACTGTATATAGAAATTTTTAAAACAGATATAAAACTCTTGGCCAAACTTCTAAATTTGCGTTTTCGTCTACAATTTAGTGTTTCCATGGAAGTGTTGTTAAAGTAACTGCATTTGATCGGTCTTCCCATACTTCCTGTGGGTAAAAATCTGCACATTAAGGATGTAGAAAAAAATCAACATTTTTTTACCGTTGGTTGTTTGGTTCTACAAACTCTTGAATCATGTCCAGAGAGGTCCATATGTTCATTATTCTCCATCAGAAGTAGGAACTCGCAATACGATCATTATATGACTTGGAATTCATCAAAAAAAAAGGATCAATATTTCATACTCCGTACGGAATGTCCGCCCATCAACATGTCATTAAAACCGAATGGCAATTATTATTACATCTTTCTACGTATGCAAATGTATTTCTTTGTAACTTGCAGTTACATTTGAAATGTAGTCCGACCATTAACCACTGATCAAGTTAGTGGCGCGTTTTCTAACCTTGTAATACTGGCTTGGCAACAATAAAGATAAATCTAGATAAATTCTACTTAAAATATGTACAGGTTGATGACAGGCAAATGAAATACATTTCAGAAAAAAAGAAGGCAGACTTCATTTTCAGACACTCGTTCAAATTTTGTTTTCCTGAATTTCCTCATAGACCTGTTTAACCTTAATGACAAATAAACGTTTTTGATATTCTACATGTTAGGTACAAAAGTTTAAAAAGTAAATGAAACGTTCGAGATATCGTTTAAAAATGTTTATACCTGTTTCCAGCTCTTTGTCAGATACTTTTTTATAAATTTAAAGCGGATAAACTAATGCCACAAAAGGCAAAGCAAGGTTTAACTGACTAGAAGCGTCACAAAAGGCTTTAAACAGTAAAAATTGAATTTATAAGCTATAAGTTAAAACAGCAAAATGTTCCAATGACTTAACTAAAATTAATTCTCCCAAGGCATAAATATTACAAATAAACATTAACAATATTAACTCACCACCAAAAGCAATGATGACTGGGTCCTGTGATTCAGCAACGAAGATGTACAAATCTCTTTGTTGAAATAAGAACGTCCGCATGACTTTGTACAAAAAGTACTATAAACCATAACGTCTGCTTTCGTTGTCCGCAAAAATGGTAAAATTGCTGGTCCCAAAACACTGGTGGGAAATACGATGAGGCGCTTTAAAATGTCAGATATATCTGTTTTCGCTTCTATGTCAGTCAAATTTTCTGCATATGATTGTATAGACATTTTAGGTTACAAATGCGTGCCATTGTTACTATTATTTAATGAAATAATGGTATGAGAAATCTGTTAAGTAAAAAGGTGAAATTTTCAAGTCGTTGCATGCTAACGTCACATAACTTCTAACGTAACAAAACCTAACAAAGTAGTTCTGTCTTCAGTTTCCATAATTTTGAATACGATAAAATGTCAACTGTGCATAGATATTATTGCTGCCGTTTTGCGCGTCGGCGTTTAGTTGACATAATTTAGATTGGTGTCTAACATGTTTTTTTTAAGATAAAATATAATATTAAAACGGAAAAAGGCATACATAAATTTATGCTTTTATTTCAATTTCTTTTCTCTTGCCTGTCCTTTAAAAAAAACTGTGCATATATATTAATCCTTATGTTATATCAACGACTTAACATGCATTGCATCACATCTTATGTAAATAAATTTCTACTTTTTTTGAAAACATACAAGAGTTCAATCTTTGAATAAAGAGTGTAGATATTTTTAATCAAATTGTAGCGCGTACGTTTAGATTAATAAACGTTAATGGATACTTTTTCTAGCACGCACTGGAATGTAGATGAACTAATTTATACAAATATATGCAAGCAAAACTCAATCAACGCTTTGACAACATTAAATTGCTTGAAATCAATTGAAATTCAGTTCTGTTGACAGGAAACAGTCAAAGAATGTTAAAAATATATCTGTATGCATACACTACAGAAGGGTTAAAGTTAAGTTTATCATGATTATAAAAACAATTATGATTGACAATTTTGACTTTTTATATTTGTTTTAAATAAAATTATACTATTTCCACTTAACCTAGAATACGAGAAATTATATTATAGATACGTGCACCTTGAGTTGGAATTTTTTTAATTGTGCGAACGAAAAGAAGGTATTAAATCTTAAAGCATAGTGCTTGGACTGTTCATACCAAAGTATGATAGAAATAGAACACTGGCTTGGATATAACATTTTTTGACCAAATTACCAAATATTTGTCATAAAATTGGATTAAAGTGCAATAAATATAGTACTAGTGGATTGTAGAAGGTGTTTCAAAATCGACCTACTGCGGCTTTACCAACGTTTATTAACCGTGATAATATTTCCTAAAATTAGACAGCAGGGTTAAAGAAAAAATGCATGGTTCCACAGATTATCTCTGCAAAAAGTACAGCAAAGGCAAGTTCCCAAAGACTGTATTGGACTTCGTGCAATCGGTTTTGGCAAAAAAAGTCTGATGAAGCTATCTTCTCCTAAGGTGAAAGTTATGGACGTTGGCGATGGTGTTACGTTAGAATATCTGTCAGTGATCATTTGGAACTGCAGATTGTTAAGCTTTATACTATTGCAAAATAATTTGATGCTTAAACAAGTTAGTGGTGCACGAAGAATCACTCTCAATCCAAGTAATGTTTCAGAAATGGTGAAAGGTATGTGGCAAATCGTTTGCATCTGATTAACATATATTTATATATTTATACCTGTAAAAATTATGCAACTAATACTAGTAACTGTAATATGTACATGGAAATGATCTTCAGGATACGATTTAAGAAGCACTGTTCCTAACAGATCAGACCTAATTCCGAAAAAGATTCATTCTGCTGCGAAAATAGACAGGCACAGAAGACCTAAAATAGTCCGTCATCCGAATGTTAGGTATTAGTAGTGTTAAAAAACGTGTAAATGTTACTCTGTCAGCCGTTTGTGCTTTTGGCATACAAATGAAATAAAGAAGCCAATTATAGAGATCACATGTTGCAAGAGTAGCCTTGATGTTAAGCTTTAAATAATTTTGTTTCGGCAAACAGATAGACATTAAAATAAATGAGACCAATATTAAACGTTTATAATCCAAAAGGGAGATAAATGAATGTTTGATCAGTGTTTATACAAAATGCACAATGAACATCACTTTATGAATTTTACTTACAACAGACTTGTACTGATTTCTTTCCAGAGTGGATAAATTTGTTGCAATTCCTATGATACCGTGGACATTTGTTATTGAAAAAACATGCAGTCAATCTGTTTTCCTCTATAGAATGCCCATCTTTCTCATGTATAAGACAAAATATTCCGCATAAAATACTGATTCGAGATAACTTTATCTCACATCGCTTGTTGGCACTGGCCACGAACTTCTTAATCTGTATGAGCCATTATCCGGCGGTATACGAGTATTGCCATAAAACATGAAAAAGAACTGGACAGAGAGAAACAATGTATATGAAATACATATAATTATGGAAAAACAACACCATTGGTCTGAGATATGTGCGAACAAACTCCTTGTTATCTCATATTTAGACCAACTTGAATCTCAGGTAGGAGTTCCATATTATACTCTCATCAATGAAATATATATATTTGCATAATCATATCCTGGAAGGGGAGGGAAGCAGTCTGCATGTTATGTTCAGAATACGTTTAATTAGTGCCATGAACACTTAGAACTCCAAATAAACCGAGGATAGGTTCAAAAATGTTCGATAACTGTCTTTGACGCAGTTGAAGTAAGACTGTTTCTATTGACATAAACAATATCTCAAACTGAAAATGAGGAATGTGCGTTTGTTCGTCCCTAGTTCATTTACCATTGCCTTCTATTTTTGTTCATGGAAAATGAGGAATGTTCGTTTGTTCATCCCTAGTTCATTAACTTGAGGCTTACAATAACTAAAAATCTAAATGAGGGGGCCTCCGTGGCCGAGTGGTTAAGGTCGCTGACTTCAAATCACTTGCCCGTCACCGATGTGGGTTCGAGCCTCACCCGGGGCGTTGAATTCTTCATGTGAGGAAGCTATCCAGCTGGCTTACGGAAGGTCGGTGGTTCTACCCAGGTACCTGCTCGTGATGAAATAATGCACGGAGGGGCACCTGGGGTCTTTCTCCACCATCAAAGCTGGAAAGTCGCCATATGACCTATAATTGTGTCGGTGCGACGTTAAACCCAACAAAATAAAATAAATAAATAAAAATCTAAATGAGTGCTGTTGAATACTTCAAATATTCCTCCAAAAGCCAGACTCGATCAGCCTTTTTTTTACATCTATTTATAGAGTTCGACCCTTTTGCCATCACATCATGAAAAATACACATTTATTGTTTTATTAAGGCTTTCACTGATGGCCAAAGCACGGCGTGTGGACGAGTCATCGAAATAGAAATATGCCCTGTCACCAATTTAAGCATAGCTATATACAATTGAAATTCGATATCTAGATCTCGCTTATCTCAAAATTACGTCTATCTCGAAGACAGTTTCAAGTCTCAATCTGAAAACATGTGCAAAAATATCATTTTAAGTCAAATTTTGGTTAAGTCGAAGCATAAAACGTTCAATCTCTTGAAATTCTAGATACCAAGTTTCAAATGTATTTCAGTGAAAAGCTAACGCATTTTGGTTTAAAACTGTGTATTTTAGCTTAGGCGCAAGTACTGCTAACGATATTTAACACATACTGTGGTAAAGCAATAATCGAATGTCAATGAAGCGCGTGTCTTTTGATACATGACATGCAAATGTTATGCTAAATAGACATTTGAGTACTTTATATAATGTTTAATGCAGTCTATATACATTAAAATTTGCATGTTTGTATCAAATAATACTTTGATGTTAAATTAATTCATGATCAACATTAATATGTTAAACAACTTAATTAATAAGGTTAAATTAAACATGATTAGATTTAATTTAAGTTCACTTGACGTTTTCAACAGTAATGATATTGATGTAATACATTCCCTGCACATATAAAAAATCATTTACTTGCCAAAGATGTATGTGTGACAGGTTAAATGGGGACAATTTGAATAACTGCGGTTCATGAAAACAAGTCAGTTGCAAGTGTTGAAAATGGGCTCAAGAATTAATTCTGGACGTATGTACATAAATACAGTTGAATGTTGGGCTAAATAAGCAAATCACTGTTATTAATTTATGTAGATGATACGGACATTAGGAATGTTTGTTTTTAAGTACCTGATGTATTATATGGCCGGCCAAAAAAGCGGACATTTACTTTTTGATATTCAGATGAAGCTTTACCTATTGAGCTTCTTGATTCGTGCACAAAGCTGCCGCTTTTTAGAAGGGCTTACAAAAAATCGTCTCAAAGAGGCAGCTTTGTGCACGAAGCCAGGAAGCTCAAGACAATCTTTGCAGAGCATGTTAGACAACCCACAACTCCTTCCACTGCTCAAGATCTATCAGAACCGTAGAAATATGACCAATCCAACCTGACTATACATTCCATCGTTCCTGGTCTTCCCACTGGTACTTCAGATAAAACGGCCACGTTATCCTTTAAACAACCATGATCCAGGACACATACCCGTCATAAACATGGGCACATGTGTACACAGACAGCCCAGCAATAAAAGACGGAGGAGCTGGCATCTTCATACTGCACACCTCGGGCAGATCAGAGACAAATAGTAATCCAACTGGGAGGCACTGTACTAACTATAGAGCAGAGGATGATGCCATCAAATAGGCTATTAAACTCATTAAGAAGTCTCCAGAGAGCTGCCCAAATGTGGTTATCTTCACTGGTGCTCTGTCAGTTCTCCAAACACTGGAAATTCCAAACAACCATCCATCTCAAGGGCACTTTTCAGCCTATGCAAAACAAGAGTTGTTTCCCTATAATGGATACCTGCACATTGTGGTGTTCCTGGAAATGAGAATGCGGATAGTTAAGCCAAACTTGGAGCTACAGAGAACGAGTCGCAAAATGCCATTTCTCACGAGGAGAACGTGACAATGATCAAAGCACTGACAAAGCCAAGGTCAATCATGGGTGACTACCACCTACTACACAGATGGGAAAAAGTCATCAGCATGATATAACAGGTTAAACTTTAATTGTCTCCTCCGCTGTGCCTCCGTGGCCTTGAACAACAAACTGCTGAGCACATTCTGTAGAGATGTCTACGTCAGGAGAACCATAGGAAAAGTGTGTGGCCAAACAGCACCCCAATGAGGATGAAAGTGCACGGCAAGATGAATGACCTGAAGAAGACGGCATCCTCCGTTGATGGATCAGGGGTGACGATGTAGTAGGCAGACTAAATGTTAAAGGGTTTATTAACAACAACATGAGTATGTCCTATCTTCGTTTTCCCAGATACAATAACAAGAAATTGACAGACGTTCTATGTGATACAGGGATTGTTTAAATTTATATTCTGTATGCAGTTTGTTTACGTAAACATAATGATTGTTGACACATTCCGTGCAGTTACGTATCTTCGTGTGAGATGTAGGAAGGATTATTTTTCATCACAATTGGAGAATGTCCTTTGTGAATGCCTATGTCATGTCTTTAAAAATTCAAAACAAGCCTTACTTACTCTATTCAAACCATTGCAGAATTGTTTAGATATCATATACAGTGAATAAAAATAGTCAGCCATATTTGGAATAACGCAGTCTCCTCAATGTTTTTCATTTTATATCTTTAGCATTTCTCCCAGATGGCCTAAACGTGCCAAATCTATGACTATCATGACAATAAATCTTTGTAATAGAGATTAATGAGAACGTTTCGTCCAGTATTTGAGCCACGCCATGTGAAAACCAGCATAGTGCATTTGCGACCTGCATGGATCCAGACCAGCCTGCGCGCAGTCTGATCAGGATCCATGCTGTTCGCTAACGGTTTCTCTTGTTGCAATAGGCTTTGAAAGCGAACAGCATGGGTTCTGACCAGACTGCGCGGATGCGCAGGCTGGTCTTGATTTATGCCGGTCGCAAATGCACTATGTTGGTTTTCTCGTGGTGCGGTTTATTTTACATGCGTTCCATTTCATTCAAACAATCAAAACAATGCCTTGTGTATTTGACATGTGACAGGTTCTGGTGAAAAGTAGCATGAAATTCTTCGCATACAGGTGTCAAATATTTGTAGACGGAATCTAACTGATTATTCCACAGTTCCGACTTTGTACGTTTTGAGGAAGGTGATATAGGTAGTTTTTAGGTGAGGAGGTTATTAAAAAGTAAGGCTTATCAAATGGATATCTAGATCATTAAGCCTCGATTTAAATTTGAACATTAAAAAGAAAAACTAGTCTCGTTTATTCCGAAAGTAGAGCATGCCCTTGAATGCTGATGGATATATGTAAAGGACAAAAATCAGTCAACGATATGACAACATAAAAGAACTTAAAGTAATTGAAATTCTTTCCTATCAATATCAGACAGATGAAGAATGTGGAAAGAAAATTAACACCTAGAAACATAAAAATGTAAACGTTAAGGATATGGTTAATATTACATGATGACGATTGACAACTTTATTCCACTTCAAGACATAATTATCTTATCTTGTCGCCATTTCAAATCAAATTTGACATTGCCCATATTAAAGCATATTTCCATTCATAAAATTATGATAAAATAAATCAAAAGTTTATTGTTCAAAAGAACGACTCTTCACCGACTTTAGGGAAGTATTACTTGGATCATTTGTTCCTCTTTACCGACACACTACTTACAGAGGCCGCACGTTCGACCCTACAGTAAATTAATTTCATCATACATTCTAAAGAACATTAACCTGAAAATGACTTTTGAAAAATGAGTTAAATCTGGCCCATATCAAACAAATATTTCGTTGTTGATGGATTATTATTTGTAACCGTCTTCGCTTATTCTAAATTGATCTAGAGTAAAATTCTTTTTATCATATACTTGCTAAAGATAATATGCAAGCTGTTATTCTTGGGAAAAGATTAAAACTGGTCCGAATTAAACAAATAGTTATAAGCGATTGAGGACTTGTACGTTTTCGCTTGTGCCTTATTAACTTGTATAATTCTAAATAAATATATATAATATTCTAGAATAGAATATTGTATTACTTCCTAATTATATAATGCATGGATGTTTTGTTAACTTACCATAACCTTTTATTTCCCGAAGTTTGTAAATTATACGGTTAGAAAATGTGTTGTGAATGAACAAAAATTAGCCCATCACATTCTTAACTTAGTTATATGCATATTGCATTTTAATAAGTCACCTGTTTTTAATCAGTCTTAAAATTAGGCCACTCACACATGTCGGTGTATAATTTAAAGGAGTAACTCTTAATTGTCAATATTTAATTGTCGTTCTGATTGATACTAGTAAGAATAAGTAACTGATTTTTAACCGACACAGTAGTAATTAGGTAAAGGATAAGAGCTATGTGTTAAACGTACATTCCTAGGTTATTTGTGCAAGAGTCTCATGACCAAAAAACAAAAAACGAAATAAAAACAATACAAATCATCCAAAAGCAACATTAGTTTTGCTGTTTCTGCAGTTATTAATTAATACTGTGAACTTAATATTTTAAACATAAAACGATACATGCCATTTATTGTTTAAAGCATTTCTCCTGTAACGTTTAAAGGCTATAGGCCCAAACATTCACAGCTTATTGATTGGAATGATATTTCATTCTCAATGTTAGTGATTCGTTATTGATCAGAAACCTTTTTCATTTTCAAAGTCACGATGGCCTTGATCGTTGGCCTACTGACTCTCCAGGAACAGACTTAATCAAGCCCAAGTCTACCATTTTTGCATGGATGAATTGTTTTGTTCAAAAAAGGATCGTCTGATAGATTTTATTGAATAGGTTCAACCATTAATGGTAATAATCTATAGAAAACTACTTTACGTAAATAAGGACGTTTTGAATTATATCTAAATTTTTCGCAGTTTATTTCTATATTTCACTACAGTTTCAAAATTTGACTTTTTATATTTCGAACTTCGCACTCCTTATAGATTCAAGCCCTATATGTAGAGATAGAACCTTAAGTTTTCAACGGTAGACATCTATTAAATGAAGTCTAGAAATTTATTTCTAAGTCCTTGAAATAACCAAAAATGATTTTACAAATGTGAAGTTTATGATAATTTTTATAATATAAATAATACAAGTTACGATATTTGATTTAAAGTTGTGATCCGCAATGTCTTAGGCCAGTACTTATAAGCAGAGATATCTATTAGTTTACTTCCCTTGCAATTACACAATTGAGTGGAAATTGAAAACGGTTTAAGACACACTATCATACCTTTTTGCACAACAAATACATTTAGGATTTATTCATATGTGTTTGATTTACCCTTAAAAGCCTGCTTCATATGATTTTGTCAGCTTACTTATGGTAAAAAATTAACTTTTAGGCCATACCAAATTGATTTGTCGTTCGTCGGAACTACCGCATCAATGATTTCATTCCCGAGAAAAAGAAAAAAAAATCACCCGCCCATACGTACATAAAAATCGCCGAAATTTTTTTTTTTCTGATTACGCGGTCCGGAATGATAACGGTAAACAGGTTTTATCGCTGTTTTAATGCGTCAAAGTGATATAGATCGGAATCCATGCGTTCGTAATACATGTAGCTGATGACACAAACTCAAAAAGTCAGGAATTATGGTGTTGTTCATCATTTGTTTTAAATCTGGAGCGTCTGTGCTAGTGCCACACATGGCCTTCGATGTGCCGGTAGGTGATGAAGTAGGCACGTTCTACGATTGTTCAAATTATACAGTGAAAAGACCAAAGCCCGACTTGTAAGACGTGCACGGCCACGGGGATTCAAATTGAAAATATTTGAATTAAACATAGAAATATTGTTCAGATAAAGTTTTCAAACCATTTGTTATCAGTTCTTTAGTTAAATATTTTAGATCTAGAGCCAAAGCCAGTACTTTCTTGAAAAAAAAGTTTGATCACAGATCCTGACTGATCCATCACATTAATTGTCTCGGGCCCAAATCGTTTTGAACGTAACTTCTTTAGTACGGCAGTCAGATATTCTACCAAAATGCATATATTCATTTTTAGAAAATGTTTAGCTTTTCAAATAAGTTGTGTAGATATAAAAAAATAATTTCTTTCGTATTGTAACCCCAATTTTCCCTGTTTGTATATTAATTGGCTGTCAATTGATTGAATGAAAGAATCTGAAAAACAGACCTTCCCAACTCAAAATTTCTTGGTCAGTCAAAGCACAACAAGTAACACTTTTAAAGAGTGGCCATATTGGGATCATTTTTTGTCCGTCTGTTATCATTTTTGACTGAAATGAACCTCTACCACAAAAACTTAAGCTACATTTTAATCTTATCTGTTAAGAAATTATTCCTATGGATTCGGGCAATGTCGAAGCATTTGTGTGCCCAACTCCGTTTGGTCTCATTGGTCAAGTGATTTATTACTTTCCCCTCACCTCTACCGTTTGGAGTTTCACTAGGGGCACAAAGTTGCTCATGTGTCGAAGCCATCTAAATGGGTTCCAGAAGATATTTTATTCCACTTGAGTGCCCGTTTTGTCTTAAATATTCCTCATCCTCTGCCGTTAAATAGGCATGCCTTCAGATTAATGTAGAAAAATCAAAATTAAAAATAAGACATTCATCCCTCAGTAATTATAAATACAAAATAAAACAAAATGATTCAGTGAGTTTTAGCAAGAATTTATTTGCAAAACCATTCATGTAGTCTTTAAAACATACAGAAAAGCTATCTACTGTCTCAGTCACACTGTAAATGTTTAAGTTCTGTGTTATTCTTAAAGAAATGTTAACTTCATGTATAATCATAACTGTCAAAAAAAAAAAATAACCGCTCGCTCCATGTAAAAGCTACCCGCCTCTGAAAAAATCAAAATTGAGAAAAAAAAAAAAAAAAATAAATTTCGCTCGCTCGCTCGCTCTTTATAACTATTAATCAATTTGGTATGGCCTTAACAAGCTGATAATTAAATGAAATAACAGTAAATATTTTATAGTGTAGATAATACAGTTTCGCTTGTAATAGAAGCACTTTTGTAATACAGAACAGGTAGGATTAGTAAAGGTGCAATTATATTGATCTCTATTTCCTATGCCTACTGTATGTAATCACCGGTAGGTAGAGACAAAGATTATTGAAATCTTGAAGTTTTAGCTAGTCCTTTGCGATTTTTTCTCTATAAACTATATGGAGAAATGAGTCGTATCAAGTTCTACTACTTTTTTCCAGTGACAGAGTATTGCAGTGTCCCCTACCGGTGGAAAATTTTGTCAGTGTTCGTCCCTTGTGGTTTTTGGCAACAGTGTTAGGACGAAAATGCTTCAAGGCATATAGGAGCTAAGAAATAAAAACTAATTTTACTTAAATTTCAGAAGTGACCTTGACCTACAAGCATTGATCATGTACGCGACGTATAATTGTCTTATCGAAGGGGAACATTTCTGTGCAGTACTCAGACATTCCATCAATGTCAATGCACATAAAAGTTATGGAGCGGAAACAATTTTACTTGACATTCAATAGTGACTTGACCTTTGACTGACAACAATTGGTCATGTGCGCGACACATAGTCTAATCATGGAGAGCATTTCTATGTAGTAATAAAAATCTCATTCATTGCATATAAAAGTTATGGAGTTGAAAAAATTATTACTTGACCTTAAACAGTGACCATAACCTAAAACCGACAAGCATAGATCATGTGTTGACACATTGTCTCATCATGGGGAACGTTTATGTGTAGCACTCAGATATTCCATCAATGCATATAAAAGTTATGGAGCGGAAACAATTTTACGTGACCTTCAATAGCGACCTTAACCTATGACCTATAAGCATACGTCATGTAAGTGCATAATTTACATATTGCCCTCT
This sequence comes from Mercenaria mercenaria, assembly GCF_021730395.1. Lineage (NCBI taxonomy): Eukaryota > Metazoa > Mollusca > Bivalvia > Venerida > Veneridae > Mercenaria > Mercenaria mercenaria. Next base: position 17,132,288 of record NC_069370.1, on the reverse strand, counting down.
ATTCACATACCAAGTTTTATGAACATAGCTTGAATACTTTTTGAGTAATTCCAGGATCCAGAATTTTGGACGGACAGACAGACGGACGGAGGGCATTCCTGTAGTCCCCTCTAGTGTTCAACCGGTAGAGCACTAAAAAGCAAGAGGCCAAAATATATTTGAGCCGCGCCATGAGAAAACCAACATAGTGGGTTTGCGACGAGCATGGATCCAGACCAGCCTGCGCATCCGCCCAGTCTGGTCAGGATCCATGCTGTTTGCTTTTAAAGCCTATTGCAATTAGAGAAACTGTTAGCGAACAAAATGGATCCTGACCAGACTGCGCGGATGCGCAGGCTGGTCTGGATCCATGCTGGTCGCAAACCCACTATGTTGGTTTTCTCATGGCGAGGCTCATTTTATGTTTCCAAATTTGCAATAATTATTGTCAAAATGTCTTTTAATAATCTTGTGTTGTTGGAGCAAACTTTTTTATGATCTTACATTTTTAAGAGGGTCGTGAGTTTCAAAGTTATTGCTTTTTCATAGTTTTAACAGTTTCTTATAGTTCCGTCTATGTATTGACGGTATAGGTTTTCTTTTGAGTTTTTGCTTGAGACGTTATAGAGAAGTGTGTATCATTTCTCTTGCACTAAGCAGGACACACTAAATGTCTCTATGGTCAAGAAATAACTGTTTTCTTCAGACAGGGAGACCGCAATATAACACTTGATTACAGCTTTTGTGAAGTTAAGCCAAGTACACAAGAACCAATCAAGAACATAGCAGGCTCGCCTCTATGGGTATCAAAGTTAGTCTGCTGTTTATGGTTTGGTTGCATTTGGTGCACTCAAAGAATCGTCTAACAAATTGTATTCAATGTAGTAATATCTTCCACCAGCAGAGGTCAGCGGTTAGTTACTTTGTCACTTCAAGCTGAGAGTATAACAGATCTTAGAAGGTAACAGACAACATGAAATTGTGCTCTACTCTAGCATAACCCTGAATTAACTGTCACAATACTAGTTTTAGTGCACGTGAACTCAGTACTGATATACTTTCTTGTCCTTTAGGGTCATTTAAGTACATCTCTCAATTAATCTGTGTAATAGAGTTCCTCTTAAGCCTGTGATAGAAGACCTATTAAACCGAGTTTGGTATCATCTTACTTGGTTGCATTCTTCGCTTAAATGATGTAATTGGGCCTACTCAGTAAATATTTTAATTGTAAACATAAGCAACAGTTTCAATGAAATTCTTGATACGGCTATTTCTTAAACTATTTACTTAAATGTTTTGCTAAATATTCGGAATATTTCTAAACACATAAACTTTATTTATTTCCTAATGATTTCAAAATAAAGGTAACTTTTTGTTGAAAATAGACACGCTCATAAACTTGTCACTGTTTGACAGTATTCAGTAAAGCCACACGCTGACCTTTATTAAGACCATTGAAGCAGACGACAATAACCTTTGACCTGACTGATTTTGACTGGTTTTACGGTCTCTGAGTGTCAGATGTGCCGTTTATTCTCGACATTATCCTAACACTCCCGCGATAGATCAGCCGGTGACAGGAAAGACTTTTTATTTATAAACTGGCATTAACAAAATCACATCAACTTCAAAATGTAAGATTTTGTTTACATATTCGCAGCTTTACATGACCTTTACGCCATCTTTCTCTTGAAATGACAAATATTTTCGAACTTTTTCTTTTAAGGTCAAATGATACCGGTAAAAAAGTTGGAAGACCATGGTTTTCTACAATGTAGACTTATTTTATTGTCAGTTCTTCGACAACGGCAGTCGCCATTACAATAGTTTCAAAACAGTCTGGTCGCATTGTCTTACTATTCAAATATGTCCTTTACCTTTGACTTATGCAAAAGCTGTATATAACTTCCTTTTTAGAAGTTTTAGCTCAGTGGAAATTAAGCAACCTTTGATAAAATAAACTTTTTACCACCCGAAATTGCTAGTTATTTGGGCAGGTATGTTTTATTGTCTGTGACAACTATTTATCATTTTTACCCGAAATGCATTTAAAGTTCACACGACAGTTTATCACAAGAATATGGTCAGCAATATGCGGTGCACTTATATTGCCTTTTGCCTGTTATCCTACCGTCAAGGTCACGGAAGATTAACGGATCACTTGTCCGGAACATATCTATATTACCATTACTTCTATTCTACTTTTACTTAACCAAAACATTCACAACGTGTGGAACTCGCACTCTGTCATCTTGTCTTCGATGTAAATGTAACGCGAGGTCGAAAGATTCTTAAACACTGCAGTTTCTTGTCCGGGTTGGATTTACGTCATCAATGGTCAGCTTTAAACAAATTTTTCGTAAATGTCTAACTCAAAACTGCTCATATTTTGTTGTCATAATTTTAAGGTAAATGGCAGAAGAGGAGAAAGAGCTGTTATCCCGATATCATTAAATATTGACATAATTATTTCATTTTCCATGTTAACCGGCTCGGTAGCCTAGTGGTAGAGCGTCCGCTTCGAGTGCGGAAGGTCGTGGGTTCGATCCCCGGCCGCGTCCAAAGACGTAAGAATTGGTACCAGTAGCTTCCCCGCTTGGCGCCCAGTATTAAGAGGATAGTGCTAGGACTGGTCAGCCCGGTGTCAGTATTATGTCTACGACGCGATATTCCAGTGATGCAGCACTAAACTTGGGCATTGTGGTCACTCCTTCAAGGTCAAGGCAAGAAGGGGTCAAAAGAATTGTAAGATGTTGCACTTATTTAGTAGGCAATCACTTTGAGCTAATAAGAAAGAGTGTTTGTGCACTATCCGTTCGTGATATATCTTTAAGGTCAGATGGGGTCAATTAAGAAATAAGTTTATTTTTGTCGAAGTTCATACGAAATGAACGACAGAATATGATCGGCTAGAACAACACGATATGATCAGCAAATCCATGAATATGATCGGCAAATCCATGAATTGCGCAAGTGATTCTTGTTTAATTTGCCTATCCTATTCTGACGTTCATTTCGCATGAACACAGAAGAAATTACTTAATTTTCATATTTACATAATATTTTCTTTCAATGTGTTAACAGGGTATTTTTATCAATTGAAAAATATTTTGTTGTTTTTACATAAGCTTCACAGTCATTCCGTTCTCCAGATAAAATAACTTTGGCATCATCCAAGGAACGTTCCCTCCGACTACATGCAAGCGCCGTCAAAACAGCGACATGTTATCACTAATCGGTGTTATCTTTCTTTTTGTGGATCATACTAAATGAACGTCACAATTTTCATTGAAACAAATAGGGAGTATGTAAATGTATAGCTCTTAGACATTTTAAGTGTTAAACTTGGCCATAACTTGTATCCATACTCGGAGTTTGTTCAATCTTTCACAGCATTGCCGTCTGTGGTGTCCTCATACCTCAAAGACCAACATCAGATCTAAGAGGTATAAAAAGCAAATTAGGTTTATCTGTTCGCTATCCGAGTTTTAACCATGTAACCAGTATTCCAACTTTTTAAAACTTAAGCAGAAGTATTTATTTCAACGTCAGGATTTTGTGCACCAAATATATGTTTTAACTGTTCAAAGTGGTATAGAGATAGTAGATCTCAAAGTTAAATTACGTTCAGTAAAGCTATTTGCAATTATACATATGAAAACAGGAAAAAAAATGTTAAGACCGAACCATACAGTTGTTTTTGTTAATCCAATTCAGAAGTTTTCATTGACTTCAGCGTGTTATCAATTATAGTCTAATTTACAACACATATTCATAAAACTTTATCGTGAAGGGGCGGTGTCCTCTGAGTGAAGTATTCTAGGTTTTTATTGATTATTTCATATCCATTTCTGGTTATTTATTTTACTAAAAAGTCACTAAAGCTAACATTTGTTATTTTATAGGCATGCATAACTTTTAACTATGAATACAATAATAATTCAAAATTACTTTACCCGTCAAAACAAATATGTACCCATCTCTTTCACGGACTGAAAGGTAAACTAGTTTTACAATACCTAAATATAAGCCAATCAGTGAAAGGTGAGCGACTTTGGACCAAATTGTTAGCCTTAGGTTTTACTTTTTATTTTCTGAAAGGACACTTTCTCACAACTAAGTAATTATTCATTCAAACACGGTAACACCTTCGTGTCGGAAATGTCTGTTGCTGCATGACCATGCACGTGTTTTTACTAAATTTCCTTATATCTAAAGGTTACAGAATTTTCAGTGGAGGCACGTGGACCACACAGGTCAGTCCATTTAATTACGTATGGCAAAGGTGAGAAACGTCACAAAATTACAAAAGCGTTAAACAGGCTTTTCTTCTAATGTGTTTGTTTCATTTGTTATTTCTTTTATTTTATCTATTTCCTTTTCCTTTTCAACATTCCCATGATAACGTGAGATATTTTTATAGACAGACAGACAGAAAGAAAATACCTCTAATTCTTTAATCACGAAAATTAGCATTTTTCGTTAGATGGATTTCAAAATATCAAAAGTAACTATTTGTATGCCTTAACATATTGTAATAAGACGAAAATTAATAACACTGCCAGATAAAATAAAAAGCAATTATTTTATAAAACGAGAATGTGTATGTAATATTGTTTAAATGTGGCCAATCACATTTGAGAAACATTTTATGACATTTTTCAGTTTTCGTATATTCTGTTATAGAATATTATTTAAGGAACAAAAGTACCCATTACATAGCGTCAGAGCCCTATTGGAAATGTATAATAATTGATATTACCTCCCTTTAATGTAAAAGTATATAAAAAGTGGTCTATTTCTTTTGATTTATCTAGTTTTACATTTGCATTTGATACAAATTGGGATAAAAGCGTGTAACTTCGGAATTAATCTATTTTCAATCTATCTGTGTTGCGCAACCGAGATAGACAAAGGGAGATAATAATAATTTTATAAACTTGCCTTTCTAATTAATTGTGGTAAAATATATACTTGACAATTCAAATCTTTTATTATTCAATTTTCGGAACATATATATAAAGCACTACGTGTATGTAAATTGTTATCCTTTTTTAGGCAAAATATGTTTAATTTTTTCTTATGGTAAAATATAGCTTTCTTGGATGGGCAATCAAATTTTGAAAATACTTCCACTGAAAATGTGACTTCTTTTAAGAACTCGGTGAATACTGATAAGTGTAAATGATAAGCTGTTTAAGTTTGAACAAATTTATTAGTTGACCAATATCTTATTATCCGCCTAAACACGAACTTATTGAAAGATTGGATTGTATAATATATAATATGACACTTATATTATAACCTTTTTCATTCGTTTTTTGTAAAATAGATCAAATACTTATTGCATTTGTTGTCAAAACGCTTTTTGTTGCCTGTTTAAATAAGTGTAGCTTCAGTTCACATATGTCGGGGTGCATTTTCTCGAATTTAGTTTCAAAACGATATTTCCGGTCTTAACACACTCCTAGAATAAATGTTGATACGAGTATAGGACTGATCACTTCTCATATGATTGGATCAATTTAGGCTATTTTAACATACATTTATTTTATTTATAAATATCAACAGAATAATGTTAAATTTTACCAGAATTTAATACTTGATATAAGACAACGAAAAATAGGTTAAAGCTGAGATGTTTGATTATATTACAACACTGGTACTGTACAATGTAAATAACATATCAAATATTCTGTATATTAGTACGTATACTTTAATGCATAGATATGCATGTATATGTGTGTATGTGTGTGCATATATGCATGTATATGTGTGTATGTGTGTGCATATATGCATGTATATGTGTGTATGTGTGTGCATATATGCATGTATATGTGTGTATGTGTGTGCATATATGCATGTATATGTGTATGTATTTGTATTATATATAAAATAATATATATATGAAATGAAAAATACAATTAACGTGTGATCGTTACCTATCAAATGTTTGATTAAGTAACACTGCAATTATTAAATCAAACACATTTTTATAAGCGTATGATCTTATAATGAAATCATGATGATTCTCGTAATAAATGTTTAGCGTGTAGCATTTATTTCTCACTTCACACATTAAAGTCATTAACTCTATACTTATGATCATGTCAAACGTACGATTATAAAATTGTCAAAAAAGTGATAACAGAGACATGAAATTTCAATTTTCCGGCGGGCGGGAGGACTGCATATGTCTGTTAAAAAGAGGCTAAAATGTCAGCGAGCTTTCTTCCTTGTTGTGAAATGTCCATTGCAGAACGAACGTCGAAGACGTTTTGGCATTTTAAAATTCATGATAAAAAAAAATGTGACTCACCTGGTCGTGAAGGTTTAACTACCATTAAATATACTTTGCACTATTCACTTGATATAATGTGAGACTTTTATTGTTCAAGAGCATTAAAACACTAAGTAGATTAATTAAGAAGGAAATCTTTTATTTAAATAATATGATTTGTATGGCTTATTTACAAATTAAGGGAGTGTTCATGAAATGTAATTTATTGTCTTTAGGTAAAATTCCAACTTTATTCTTTAAATAAATAAAAAAAAATGGCAATATGTCAAATTAGATATGTATCACTGACAATTGTTATTTTAATTTTGTCATACGTTAAACGTTTTGAGAAATATTATTTTCTTTACATGGTGTTAAAAAGTACATTTTCCCAATACAAGACCACTCGTATAGTTTGTTGTCGCTAATGAATGTATTCCGTTGGTAGAACAGTCGGCCACATATTTTCAGTGATTCTCTTTTGCTAGCCGCTGTGCTTGTAGTTCTTCTATCAAATTTATACATTAGGATTTGGTAATAAACTCCACTTTAAAGGGACTGGCCTCCAGATCGTTCGACAACAAAAACAAAATATTTTTAGATATCTGGAAATAAATGCTATATTTCTTAAGAAGACTTTAAAACTTAATTACTGACAAACTATATGTTACGGAAACAGGAGAATTTGCTGTTTTTACTACTTTTTACGAAGAAAATCTAAAAGATTGTAACGCTTTTACTCCAGGTAAACTGTCTCGGTTATAAATATCTATATTTTGAACTCATATTTGACTACTTCCGCTATAGTGCTATTGGTTACGACGACGGAAAAATGTCTTTATCGCCACGGCGGTCCGGGGTTCGATTCCCGACGCGGTCATCTTTTTTCTTGATTTGGATTTTTTTTATATTTTAGAAACAAAAACTCATATTCTAATGTTCATTATATTACCAAACTCAATTCGAATGAAAGGTTTATGGAGGTCTGTGCCTTTAAGCCATAACAGTGGCACTTTTTGTTTATATCCAATGAAATAAACAAGCAGATTCTTTGCAACCAAGCTAAATAATAACAGACTCGATTTCACCGAGTGTGTTCATTAGGGGTAATGGAATGGCTCACACAATTGATTCACATTCTAGGTAACATCATATGGCTTTCAAGATATGAAATTCCTATGCACAAACTAGTGTTACATAGAACGTTTTACAAATTATTGCACTAACCCAGAAAATAAAAAGCTTTTGTTTTATTTTGTTTGGGTCTAAGTCGCAGGCATTATTTCAGGCATGTACGGACCCTTGGGTAGACAAATGTATACCTGAGCTGGACTCGAACCAACAATATCCACTATGACACGATGACCTCTAAGAAGTTAAGAAAATGAATCAAGAACCATGCTGTTCTAAGCACAAAGCCATCTATCACTGTATACTTCATAGCAGAAACAGTTTGTATCTTTATCCAGGACAGCCCTTTTTATTGTTGTTGTTGTTTTTTTTATTGTAAATGAATAGTTTTAAATTATTACACGCAAATATTAAAAACAGAACTATTAAAAATCATTTAATATTCAAATATGCCATTTTTTCGTATAGATGTCGGTTAAATCACATGCTTAAAAGATAAATATACTTGATTATTTGGCTGATTTCTGCCATTTTGTTCTGACGTGTTGGTGCGCTTGAAACGTCTTCATGCTTGCCTATTATTTTGTAATATCGGCTTCTTTCATGTTTTAATATATAATTATTATGTTCATGAAAGCCTAAAGGGTTAATTATAATAACCAAATATCTGAAAAGCATAATTCAAGTTCTTTAAGTTTTATGCAGCTAGTATTGTGTGGTACTCTTTTTCAAAACGTTTCAAGTTAATAATTCAAAATGCGTGTCTGCCCTTTGCACTTGATTATATCAAATCCACACTTTAACAAGTTGGACAGTACCTGTAACGTTGATACGGAAGTATCATATGCTTGCCAGGTCCAGAAAAATATTTAAAGTTATCAAAGTGTTTATTATCACTAGAGTTCATGCAAAACCAATTACTAATAGTATTATATCTCATATGCATATTTCCGTCATTATTCTTACTGACGTCATTTGGTCCATAATGGCGCTGTTGTACGGATCGTGACTCATGAAGTTTCATGTTTCCATGAGACCGTCCTAACAACATGTTAATAAACTGTATCACAAATAATATATCAGATAAACACGATTGTCCTGTCGTATAATGTAAAAGGAATGCACGACACTTTGCTTTATAGCTGGTTTAAACTGGACAGACAGACAAAATGTGATATGGACCTCTTCAGCTTCACTTCAGATTATAACTTTTGTAGTCTAATTTGCATATGTTACTGAATAATATGTTTAAAAAAATAACCCAGAAGTGATCTTAAAACAAACAATTCACGTTTTAGGTTAAATTTCCTTTCCTTCAAAAATAATGTTTATGAGCAAGCATTCAAAGGTATTTTTTATTTGCTACCAAACTTTATTCTTGGGTTAATTTACTGTATAAACAGAATCTGTTTAGTTGCCATATCGGTGAATAATTAGGATTCCATCAAAACACTTCTTTCAAATTTATTGTATAAATATGTTGCTTTTATTGGCATTCTTTTATACAATAACTTAAGATTTTATAGTTGTATAAATAATTAAACTTTCAGAAAATAAATACATATTTGACAGTTAACATGCCATGTTCTTTGGCACTTAATTTCCTTAAAACTACTTCATTAATGACTGGAATGTAACTGTTTTCTTCCGCAGAGAAGTTCCTGTAATATGTCAGTTCTGTTACAAAACGGGCGGTATGTCACTCTAAGAATTCAACACAGAAATTATTTATTTCTGTCAGAATACTTGATTACCAATTATGAAATAACTGCAAACAGACAATAAATTATATCTAAAAAGCTAAGTTTATTCAAAATTATGCGTTTCAGAAAATGTCAACTGCCAAGGAATATGAGCGAAAAAAGAGATGTGATAATGGGCTTTCCGCCCTTCCTGCTGTAAGTGCTTTTCCTTATTTGCCTCATTACAGATTTATCATTTGAACGATGTTTTCTTGCTTAAAAGGTTATGGCAAGTTCGTCTGTTGGCATTTTAATCTGATTTGATATTAAAATTTGAAGGAAATCTTAATAAAATTATAATCTTTGTTAGATACCATCTGTATATTTTCTGTCTGAAATTTTTGACAATTGTTACCGTGGGAAAGAATTCGCATAATTTGCCTTTTTGCATAAGAATGAAAGAATTTCAATTGTAAAATACTGTCACATATTTTTATTCAAAATAAATTAATATTAATATTAATAGTTCCGGAGCGCCAAACTTATATATCCATTTCATTTTATTCTACTCTTTATATACAGAATAATACGTGCCCGTTTTTCTTTTAACAGTATTTTACCCTCAAAAGCCCGCCCGCCAAGCTCAGTATGGTCTACAGATCGCGAATCCCGGGTTCGTACCCCGGGCGGGGTGCATGTTCTCCGTTACGATTTGATAAATGATATTGTGTCTGAATCATTCGTCCTCCACCTCTGATAGTACATGTGGGGAAGTTGGCAGATACTTGCGAAGATCAGGTTTGTACTTGTACAGAATCCAGGAACACTGGTTAGGCTAACTGCCCGCCGTTACATGACTGAAATACTGTTGAAAAACGGCGTTAAACCCAAGACAAACAAATTTACCCTCAAAGCCTTTTTGTAACACTCATTTCAACAAATGATCAATTTTGTATTATGAATTTGAAAATTACAGTTATGCTATCAGTGAAAACAAATTCCCATTCGAAGAACGTAATATATAATGAATATTAAACTAAATAATACAATAAATAAACTAAGAAATAGAGGCCGGGTATCAGCTGATTGCGTTTTTAAAACTTTATGTCTCAATAATAATATATCAGCTATACATAATATTAAAGATCGCGTGAGGTAAAAGGAATCAGTTGAATTTTGAAACTGTATTTTAATAGCTTTAATAATAGTAATAATAATGATAATAATAATAATCCAATTCAAGGTGACATATTAAGGGTACGTGGTCTACATGCACTACAACAATAACAGTAGCACAAATATACAGAAATTCACGACAACCACACTAAATAAAAATATATTATTTGTTGGGTTTTCACTAGATTTTACATACATGTTCAGTCTTACGTCAATGTTATAAAATTTGAAAGCTTATACTTGCCATAAAAACATGTTTAATAATCCATGACCAAAAAATAAATAAAAATCGTCGATACAATGTGTTAAAAGTCTTAATATCATCGATAAAATAATAAAAAGTAGAATTAAAGTAGAAAATCTCAGTGCCAGTAACATTTTTTTTTGAAAGATTTTTTACTTCAATATTTATGTGAAAAGTTCTTCAATCAGTACGCAGAAACTGCATAAATAAGTACCAAGTTATACAGTACTCGAGTACTGACACTCAGAACTCGAGGTTTAGTTTGTTCAAAGGTGAACAGTTCAACAGAGAGCATTCCAATGAAAATTGCCAAAACAAATTTTCATTATCACATAGGAACAACTGCTAATCATTTACGTGTGACTAAGCATATTAATTTGTCAAAACAATCCAAGTTAGGTTATTAGTCCCCTACCACTACTGGTTAAAAACCAGTTCCTTGGATTATAGGATAGCGCTTTTCATTCTGTCCGTCGTTTCCTTATTCAGTCCGTCCGTACACAATTTCGTGTCCGGTCCATAACTCATGTCATCCATTAAGGGATTTTTTTTCATAAAATTGCATAAATTTTTCCCATAATGAGACGACCTGCCATGTGCAAAACCCAGATTCCTAGCTAAAAGGTAAAAGTCACAATTTGAGGTCAAATGTATTTTCAATGTATACCATGTTATTTGACACAAATACTCCCAATGATAAGATGATTGGTGATGACTGACTTTCAGACCCTAGCTTAAAGGCCAAGGTCACATTTGGAGGTCAACTTCCCTTTACTTCCTTTTAATAAAATAAAGCATTTCATTATATTTTTTCTTATTTTCCCACCAATTTAAAAATTATGTATACGATCAAAAGATACTTTTCATACTTATAGATATTATTTGAAGTCAACAAACGTAGATACAAATTTAAACAAAATATTGCGCTCTATAACATACTGTATATATAGCACAAAATTATATACACGTATGTCATTTTAAGACAGATAATTGAGATAATGAATTGAGATAAATTATCACCTTTTATAATGGATTTTGTATTGCATGACAATACTTCATTCGCTTGTTAGTGATAATGTCAAAGGGATATTCACACGAGGTAAGTAAAGAATTCATATCAGCAGTCGAGAAGTCAATGGTAAGAAGCTTCAGCTTACTAAAATTTTTAATTTTAAAACTTTTGATCAACTAAAAGTACATTTTTTTCAGAATTTGACTTGAGGCCATGAACACAGATATATCATAGAATATACATATTCTTATCAATGAGATATGAAATTAGGTACATGGTTTTGATGATTGAGTGCCCTTATAATTAACACTTGCTTCTCACGGTAAAATATGAGAAGATGGTTTTAACTGAATAAAAATAAAATTCAGGTACGTGTTACAATGTATCTTACGTCCCATAAGCAGTTGATATAGTGATAAATTCAAGCGTCTCTAGGGATTGGAGTTTGAGCATGCGCAGACGTCCGCTCCAACTCTGCAATAAGCAAAATCGGTTGATATATATATCTATATATTCGATTTTGATATCCCAATAATCTTTAAAAAAAAATGCACGCCGCAAAACAATGAATAAGTACCAAGTTATACAGTACTCGAGTACTGACACTCAGAACTCGACCCAACCCTATCTGGTTCAGTTGGTTCAAAGGTGAACAGTTCAACGGAAGAACATTCTATTAAAGTTGTCAAAACAAAAATTCATTATCACAAAGGAAAAACTGTTAATTTCTGACAATGTATATTAAATTTTCACAACAATTCCAAGTTATAATAATAATAATAATAATAACTTTATTTTAAGAAGGTGACATATTAAGAGTACATAGTACACATACAACTTATTTCCAATATGGCCTTCTACATAAATGTTAAAACACAGTATCTACAACAATAAGAGTATCAGTAGCACAATTTTAACGACAAACACACTTAAAAACAAACTCGATTTGAAATGATTTTACCAGGAGAATAAATCAGTGTAATTCATTTTGCATACATGTACATTCATCCATCAATATCATAAAGTTTTAAAGCTACCTTATACGACATAAAATGCATGACAATTGATGAAGATTTGAGGAAAAAAAATGAATAAATAAATTAATAAAAATCTCAGTATTAGTAACATTGTTCTTGTAATAAATAATCCTTAATTTTTCGTTTAAACGTTAACAGATTATCTTGAAGTTTGATGTTTGATGGAATGGAATTCCATAAATGTGTGGCTTTGTATGAGAATGTTTGTTTCAAGTAGTTTGTTCGGGGCTTTAACAAAGAAAGATCTTTACGAGTCGATGAACGAAGATTATATCTATCGTTATGAGCAAAAGATAATAATTCAGACATATATTTTGGTACAAGGTTATGGTCACATTTAAAAACCAGTACAGCCATGTGGTAATTGCATCTGTTTTCAAAAGTGAGCAGATTCAGATTTTTAAACAAGCTACCTGCGATACGATTTTTTGTTATTACACGAATTGCCTTCTTTTGTATATTATATATTTTATCAGTATCTGATTTACGGGCAAGCCCCCATACAGTACTGCAATAGTCCATAGTTGATATAATATATGCATTATAATATAACATCTTCATTTCATCGGTCAAAAAGTACGAAATTCTTTTTAAAAGTGCAATCTTTGAGTTAAGTTTATTCACAACATTGCAAACTTGTGCATGCCACGTTATATTATTATCTATACAGATTCCAAGAATATTTTGACTTGTTACATTTTCAATTATCGTTCCATTGATAAACAGTTCAAGATTCATTGCTTGTTTCGTTTTATAATTTGTACTTAGAAGCATACATTTTGTTTTTTTTCCAGATGTAATGACATATTATTAATTTTACACAATGTGTTAATGAGGCTAAGATTACTTTGGAGCTCTTGCTCTATAACTGAAATGTCAGTGTCGGATTTATGCACAGTGGAATCGTCAGCATACATGTCAATATTAATAGTGTCTGAAATAAGTGTCATATCATTTATTAGTTAGGTTATTAGTTTAAATAATCAGCTTCCAATAAGTTAATTTGTATTGCAATACTGCATTTGCTTGTTAGTGTTAACATCAGAGGGGTAATTCAGACGTTTAGAATTGGAAACGTAAGTAACGAATTCATATCAGTAGTCAAGAAGTCAATGGTAAGTAGCTTCAGTTACTAAAAATTTTAATTTTAAAACTTTTGATCAGTTGAAAGTTCATTTTTGCATAATTTGACTTGAGGTCATGGGTGAAGATATATTATTATACATGTACATATTCTTATCACAGAGATATGAACTTAGGTACATGGTTCTGATGATTGAGAACCTTTCTAACAACACTTGCTTCTCAGCGTAAAATATAAGAAAATGGTAAGTAAAATAAAATAAAAGTTAGGTACATAATACAATCTACCTAAAGTCCCATAAGCAGTTGATATAAAAATATATCTATCTATTCGATTTTTGTATCAAATTATCTTACAAATATGCACGTCGCTAAACATTATAACGAGCTCCAAATATAGTTCTGGAACCCTTCCTTCCTTATTAATGCATTTCAAACTTATTAATGTGAGTTTGGAACCGTCTAAGAGTTTAATCACAAATATTTTGTCTAAAATAGGTATGTATGCACTTTTAAAAATATGAAGAATTTATTTCGGCGTACAATCACGCCGCTTTAATCACTGTCCAGATGTGAATGAAATTTTATTAGTCATTTTCATAGTCATTATTAACTTAATTATGAAAAATGTTAATTTTTAAATTAGCAATTTTATTTACATACAAAAACAAGCGCTGTATCCGCCTACAAGACGTGTTTACGATAACAACCATAACACTAAAAGTCCGATGTCAGTTGTTCTTTTTGTTTAAATTATGATCTGTCGCTTAGTTAGTTAAATAACCTTTTAACTGTTGATTAATTTATCATCTTTTTATCGCTCTTTTTTTGTTAAGTTGTTTATACAGAATGAAAATGACAGTCAAATTTACTTTTCCGTGAAAAATACAGACATTTTACGTTAGGCAGTCTTCATGGACTTAAATGTCATGTGTTACAACAAAAACAGCTTTATTTCCTGAAAAGGACCATGCAGCTAGTTCAACATATCTAGCAATGACCCCGACTTCACCCTTCACAGTAACCATTACACTTGTTTTCTAATTTCAGTAGTAATTTTGTTTTCAAGTTTTGTTCCCTTTTCCTTCTCAGATATACAAATGTACATTATTCTCAATTCTTTATCTCTGCATTTTGATAGTAGACTTGCAAGCACTTTGCATACCGCCTCTCTTTGCGTAATAAATCATTGAAAATGTAAATGAAAATGGGTAACACTTGTAAAAGGCTGAAATATTATGACGATTATTTGCTCCTTTTATAAAAAATTGAACGTTCTATACACACATTTTCAAATACATCGGAAAAATGTTTAGCAATATATCCGAAAAAGGCTATTGGTAAATGTAATATATTAATTGTTATGAATGGAAGCATGGAGGGGACATGTGAAATTTTTATTTTATCTATAAAGTATAGGGGTTTTTTTTAAGTAAAGATCCTTCAGTTTATGTCGTGACCACGAGATAAAATAAAAATTTCACATGTCCCCTCCATGCTTCCGCAGTTATGTGATTTATTTACAGTGATATCCACATTTTAATATTAATACGTACAATTAAACATGTACTTGATAATCTTTTAACATCCTTATAATACATATACACTGAATGTACCACCAACGTAACAGTAAGGAATTGTATTTTAAATTACAAATTTTATTTAATCTCGTTAAACCATTCAAAATGAAACAATAAACATATGATGTCAGCAATCCGAAAGCAAATCGTGAAATAGCAAAGACATGGATACCTGGAAATAGATGCTATTGGTTTCTGATTTTTAAAAGAAACAATCACGTAATCAAGTAATCAAAATATTTCTTTGCATGTAATGTTGTTATTGTACCAATACTTGATGCAGTTCTTACACCGTACTTGCGAGGTGTTTACTATAGTCACTTATCCTTTACCCTGTTAAATTTCTAAAATGGACTGGTCCATCATTCAATTTGGGCAGTACCATTTATTATTCGAAGGGGCGTTCACTGAAAATTTACTTACTGCATAGCGAACAGTGCAGACACGATCGGCCTGCAAGGATGTGCAGGCTAATCTTGGTCTGCACTGGTCGCAAAGGCAGAATCACTTGCCGCCAGCAGGCTAAAGGTTGTTTCCTCTATAAGGCTTTCTAAAGGAATGAATGTTACTAACTAAAAGTCCCTTCTATTGATCTATTTTCCACTTAATATGGCTACAGTCAATTAAAGAACAATTTTTTACAGTTTTGTGCTTCCTGACAATACTTCTGCCAGGCTCGTCTCAGGAACATTTTGGTCCTCCGTGGCCGAAAAGTCAAGGTTACTGTTTGAATCACTTGCCCCTCACCGATGTGTGTACGCAGTCTCGATGTGTGTTTAGAATCATTCAAATGAGGAAGCCATCTAGCCGGCTTAAGGGTGTGTCCGCCGTCGGGGTGACCCTAACCCCACCCCACGCCACCCCAAAAAGCCTACAAAATAGTATTTTTTATAGCATATTGAATCTGAATATTAGTTTATTTAGAAGTTGAAATGTCAGTGTCAAACGCAGATCTACGGATCGCGGGGTCGTGAGTTTGATCCTCGGCCGAGGCGTTTGTTCTCCGTGACGATTTGATAAAAGGCATTGTGCCTGAAATTATTCGCCCTCCACCTCTGATGCATGTGAAGAAGAA
The DNA here is from genome assembly GCF_021730395.1 of Mercenaria mercenaria. Lineage (NCBI taxonomy): Eukaryota > Metazoa > Mollusca > Bivalvia > Venerida > Veneridae > Mercenaria > Mercenaria mercenaria. The sequence goes on along the minus strand of NC_069370.1, from coordinate 17,116,009 downwards.
GGCAGTTACATGCGGAGAGCAGGTTTGTGCTTGTACAGAATACATGAACCCTGGTCAGGTTAACTGGTCTTCGTTACATAACTGAAATACTGTTGTAAAACGGCGTTAACCCCAAAATAAATAAACAAACAAACAAATGAAACAACAGAAGCATTGGTTCAATCTGTTTAATTCATTTCTTTTTTCAGTTATTTTCATTATATGTTCAAAATAAGATTTAAATAAAATGAAATTGTATTTCATTGTATTTCATCTCAAATATTGATAACAGGTTTTCCTGCTGTATGAAACGGGCGTATATAAATAGAAGCTATCGAAACAAGGACAAATTTCCCGTAAGAAAGATTTAGGTTCCAAGAACGCTGTCCCATCAAATTGAGTATATACATGACAGTTCATAAAAAAAGGAAGACAGTGGAAATTTCTAATTTGAATTAAATCAATATCAGGTAATAAAATATTTGAATAAAACATATGTTCCTACAATTTTGTATAGTATGTACATGTACATGTTTGAAGTGTACCATCAGTTTTAGTAATTCAGTTTAGCCTCTTTAGGTAAAAACTACTTAAATCAGAAAACTATTATTATTCAAACAAACTGGTGGCAATATATACCACGTCCCACCCTACCCACCCCGCCCCAAGCCCCCCCCCCCCCCCCTCCCCGTGATGAAATAATGCGCGGAGGGGCATCTGGTGTCTTCCTCTACCATCTAAGTTGGAAAGTCGGCATATGACTAGTAATTGTGTCAGTGCGACGTCAAATCCATCAAAACAAACATACGTGTCTACTATAAAATATCTTCTGCCATAAAATCTCTGGCCGAGTAGAATCTTGCAATAATTAAATCTATTGAAGAACCTTTTGAAGTAAGTATAAGCAAGACCTGTTATATTTAAGAAGTCTCAAATATTGTGACGTAGTTTAATGTGGGAAAAAACTCAGAAACAGACCTTATATCAATCATGGAAAAATAACGTACTGAACTTATGAATACTCCATGAGCTTTTTGGATATTTTACTTAACTACTTGAAAGACGAGCCTGAATAAAAGACTAACTGTTGAACAGTGTTTTTGTCTTTCAGAGTGGTAAAGGTACTGTGTCATCACTGTCCGAGGTGTTAGAGGTCCTAATAATACCGGCAGAATTATATTGACCAGTTAAATAAGAGAATTGTTAATAATCAAAGTACCTCATATTGACTCTTTATTTGTCCTCGGGCAGTCGTGTTTACCTTCGACCTTCGACCTTTGTTCTCTTACAAGCACCAAGATCAAAAAGAAGTCAATTGATTAACAAAATGTATGTTTTGCGTTCAAATAAAAGTTTGCGGCGTACCCACCCGGTATACTATGGAGATGTTGTTTATAAAACTCAAAAAATTAAACATAAAGCTTATTTTAATCAAATATCTGTAAAATGTGTCAAAAATTTATCAAAAGAGGATACAATGCGAAAATCGTTAAGCACAGTGCATGTTTGGTGATTGACCCCTCTACAGTTAATCGCTACGCTTTCCTATTTGATGGTGCAATAACTAATTAAGTGTAAGATTCCTTGATGCTTTTCTCCTAAATCCTATAAAAACGGACAGAGGGAGTGGAATTTTGTCTTGCAGCTTGCTTAGTCGTGCCCTTAAACGTTAGGCTCTTGGTGCTCTGACTTCAGACAAGTTGCTGAGTACATTGCTGTATTTATACCTTAGATTGACCCTATTTTTATGTTTTACTTTATACGATCTGGTATTTTGTCACTAATGTTTGAAGCCTTTCTCAGCGGGGAGTGATTTTATTTTCACTGTCTTGTCTAATTTGTTGAAAATAGGGTAAGTGTGAGGTTGGCATGCCCTAAACGCGTTTAAATCCCCAGTTTCCTCTACAGGTTACTGACCGTTCCAAGGCGGTGCCCCTATTTTCAACTTGTGTCCTGTCCGTCTCATACCTTGTGTTTTGTAGTTTGTCTTGTTTGTTGTTTGAGTTCCTTTTCGCTCTCCCCCTCACTGCCTTTTTTACCCACATCGCACAATCCCATCCCTTTCCCTTGCATTTACTATTCTTTGCATTTGCTTCCTCTCTCCTTTTACCATGAGTATGTTATCGTGCCCCCACCCCCCATAATTTTGTCCGGCGGTGCCCGACTGTTGCTTTATTTCCTGTGTGTGCGTAGCTGTGCGTGTTTGTCATGGGCGGTGCCCCACAGTAATTTTACCATGAGTAAGTTATCGTGCCCACCATAATTTTGTCCGCCGGCCGTCCTTAGACGGAGCCCGACAGTTGTTTTTTCCTGCTTATGTGTGTGTGTTTATGTATTTATGCGTGTTTGTCATGGGTGGTGCCCCACAGTGATGTTTCTTCTTGCTTGTCTGTTGTTAATCTGTGTATGTTAGCTGTATGTGTGTGTGTTTGTCTTTTGTACGTGCGTGTCTGCGACGTTGTAGGAATACTACGTTTAAGGAACGTAGTTTTCCCTGTTTAATAGTCATCCTTGCTCCACCTTCCTCCAGCATCCGACCTTTTTTTCTACCCCTTACCACCCAACTCCCATTTTCTGTATTTTGCATATATTTATTTTGTACTTGTTGGATTTTTGAAGCAACCCCGTCTACAATATTTTTCCGTTACAGCTTCTTTTGTTGTGGACCTACTTTACGATGCATGGCTCTATGGCTGTGTTTTGGGAGCTCTGTGCTTCCGGGAAATCTATCCTTACCTTTTATCTATATACCAAAAGCAGTGGATATCACCACGAGTCCGATAGCCACCCGTACCAGTGTCTAATGGCTAAGACACGTTTATTGAACAGTCAACAAGACACGAGCTGTATGTCACTAATTACAATATGTCATTGCACGTAAAAATAATTTCCTTCATTGATGAAATGATCAAATTAGTTAAAGGTTGTACAAGGACATGATGTAACAATTTTAACTTTATTAAGATATTTTAACCGCAAACAGTTTAATAGCAATCGTATTAAAGAAAAACTATATAAACGACAGTTTAACAATATCGTAAATGACGTGAGTTTGTCTTTAATGATAAGTATATTTCAACTCCATAGCAATAAGGAAACTATCGAATCTTTTGTATTAGTTATCAAAATCTTTTACTTGATACATTTCAATTAAGGGCATGTTTAATACAGTTTTGAGACAATTTATATGTCAAAGAAGCAATTAATCCAGTCTATTTATTTCAATTTGAGTATGTAAAGGGTTGCTTAAAGAAAAGGATAGCAGTAACTTCTGTTTTTTGAATAGATAGACTTTGTTGCCAGTGTTTAGTTCAAAAAGAGCTTTACATGTACAGGCAAATATTTAGGTCAACAGTATTCGGCATCTATAACAATGAAAGTCTTCGTCAGCCTTGTTTTCCAGTTAAAGAAACGCAAACCTCTTCCGCCAAGTCTGTCTAGAACACCGAAAGAAAAATTACCTACTAAAGTGATGCGAAGGTTCTTTCTTGCCGAAGAATGACATGAAATTGTCTTTCATGAAGTATAAAAACAGGTATTGTTTTTAGTTATAATGGATTAACATATTATTTCATTAACATGACGCTGGCGAGTTGAACTGTTAAGTGCTTCTGGCTTGTGCCATAGTATTCCATTGTACAATGCAAATAAGCAATATCTTCTCTAAATATTCAGAAGTGGAGAAGAGAAAAGACTGCATTTGGAAACATAGAACGCAACCTAGCAAAATAATAACAGGCTCAAGTATGTTCTTGAGAGGTGATGAAATGTGTAACACCACTCACGACCCCTTTTACTGGCATAAGCGGAGCTTTATTATAGTAAAAATGAATGTACTACAAGAATTGTTGATTATTTCATAATTAAAAAATCAGCTACTTAACTGTTATAAAAACAATATTATACAGATAAAAAATCGAAGAATGACTGTGATAACACCTATGCGTGATATGTTTCCCAAACAGCTTAACGGTTAGGTTCACGTTTAACAAAAACCTAAAATGAAACGCCAAAGCATAGAAAAAAGGGTTGTTTTACATGAAATTTGAACACCTTATGTGTATTATGTATTTATAGATATATGCACTGATTTCCGGAAAAGGGCTGAATAAAGGGGCCACACTGTTGGACAGTTTAGCGCCTTCGAAAATGCACCAATTTCAAAGAACTCTTTGATGCATTTGGAGTAAAGTCCCATTGCTGAAAAGTTACATAATAATGTTTAATGTAGTTTTCATTACTCTTTGTTGTTGTTTTTTTTAATAATAATGGCATTTTCTTTTAAAGTGTATCCGGTCGAGACAACATGTAGATTGTTGGTAAAGATGTTAATCGTTTACCAAAACCACATATTTCAGTAGTATTGTGGTATACTGCTAAACCTTAATATTCTATTAGTATATGCTGCATAACAAATGTCGATGCAGTTTCTGGATGAGACTTTTTGCCCCAAACGAACACACGTTAAATATTAAGCATGAACACATCAAAGTAGTATCTGACTCTGTACCAAGGAAGTAACAAGCTTATTAATCTTGGTAATAAAGTTTTAACATTGGGTTTAATAAATGCGCATTCTAATAGACTTTGGACATTTATACCCATACCTTGCTTCATCTAACATCACGCAGAAACGACTTTTTTTGTAAAATTATATCCAATTTTTACCCGATTTGCCAATTAATAGCTAATACGCAGCCTAAAACAGCATAGAAAATCATGTTTGCATTTGAAGTTAATTAACAAGGATGACATTTCATTGCAGTATTAATTTTTTAAAGGTGCAGTTCAGTAGGACAGAATATTTCAAAACGTTAAAATAATAACATTAATGTCGTTGGGAATTAAATTCTCTTCAATAATTTTCAAAATAGGACAATTCAAATTACAACAGTCAAGGTGGCTTTCATACGTGACATTTTCTGGGACAGGCTCAGGTCGGATATTATTTTTAGCCTCGATTCAAGAAGAATTTTTCACAATATTTTTGTTGTTGACTCTGGATGGATTTTCTGGCATGGTACAGAAAATAAAATACGTGTGGTTTTTTTTTTTTTTTTTGACGTTACAATGTTTTATGCATGCATCTTGTAGTTGTTTTCTCCAAACATTCAAGAGTATTTTTCTTATTCTGTCGACAGTAGGGGTAATGCACACGCCAGTTTAAAAAAATTGCACCTTCTGTATTTTTTTTCAAACTTTTCTAATAATCCATTTTGTTCTTTGTGTGATGTAATCATTTCATATTTGTATACATAGATATTAATTCATAATATGAGCCGTGCCATAAGAAAACCAACATAGTGGCTTTGCGACCAGCATGGATCCAGACCAGCCTGCGCATCCGCGCAGTCTTGTCAGGATCCATGCTGTTCGCTTTCAATGCCTATAGCAATTAGAGAAACTGTTAGCGAACATCATGGATCCTGATCAAACTGCACGGATGCGCAGGCTGGTCTTGATCCATGCTGGTCGCAAAGCCACTATGTTGGTTTTCTCATGGCACGGCTCATATGTACTACCTCAACGTGGAGACCATAAACGTGACCTCAAAATGAGTAAGTTTTCCCACAGTGTGGTAGTCGAATTTTGAGCCAAAATAATTCTTCATCTGTCACTGCTGCGGAACCGGCTAAAGTAGTAGTAGACGTGAGCCCTTCTTAGAAAAAAGACACTTAAGGTAATCATCTTCAGAATGGTGAAACACAGAATGGAGGGGAGGTTGTAGAAATTTGACAAAAACTTGATTCATTATACAGGGAAATTGTTTCTTTTATTTAGTTATGTTTCACATCTTTAAGATAGTGGAGCTGTTATGACAATCGGCATATTACTAATTCTTTGTATTTCGGCATTCTTTTATTTTTAATGGAAAGATATGTGCGCTTCTAGCTATCTTTATTTAAAGACTTTTTGATATCTTTGTCTGTGACTTACATAACACAGCAATTTAATTTTCAGGTTTCAAAACTATGTTTGAGACATAATTTTGAAATGTTGCGATTATACAAGTTATTTGATTAAGAGTTTGATTCTTTGTTTTCGGTTTAATGCCGTTTTTCAACAGTATTACAGATATATAACGGTGGACAGTTAACCTAACGAGTGTTCTTGAATCAGGTACTGGTACAAACATGTTCTCCACAAGTAACTGCCAACTTTCCATACAGAAGTGGAGGACGAATGATTACAAACATATTGTATTTTATCAAATCGTCACGGAGAACATACGCCTCACCCGAGGATCGCACTCGCGACCCTGCAAATCGTAGATCTGCGCTCTCACTATTGAGCAAAGCGGGCGGGCTCAGTTAACTTTGACATGTTATGCTGTTAAGAATTTTCCAGAAGTGATTATTGATATTGTCGATCATAGTTTTATAATATACATTTATAGTAAAAAAAAGCCGAAACTCGTTATCTCGAACTCGCTCATCACAAAACTAAGGCTATCTAGAAGACACACCGCCTCGGTAGCCTAGCGGTAGAGCGTCCGCTTCGAGTGCGGGAGGTCGTGGGTTCGATCCCCGGCCGCGTCATACCAAAGACGTAAAAAATGGTACTAGTAGCTTCCTCGCTTGGCGCTCAGTATTAAGAGGATAGTGCTAGGACTGGTCAGCCCGGTGTCAGTATAATGTGACTGGGTGGGGTATCATGCCACGTGTCTACGGCGTGATATTCCAGTGAGGCAGCACTATAAAGTTGGGCATTGTGTTCACTGCTACAAGTAGGCACCGTCGTTTATATGACTGAAAAACTGTTGAAAAAGACGTTAAACCCGAACACACACAAACATCTCGAAGACATTTTCAAGTTCCGTCCCGAAAATACGTGCATCAATACGATTTTATGACGAATTTCGGTTATCTCGAAGTAAAACGCTCGTTCCCTTGGAATTCCAGATATTGAGTTTCAACTTGGATAATGTATACATTCTATGCTATCTTCTTGTTGGTCCATGGAGTAATGTCATGAGAGCCACAAAACCAAACGTGTCTAATGACAAGAAAACAGCAAAAACTTATGAAATTGCAATCTTTTATGTATTTCATGTAAAATCATCGCTTACTTATCGGGATTCAGACACGCACAGCCAACATGTAACGATGTTTGCCGCATGACACTGACATTATTGACCTTAAAAATTGATATTTTAGTCCTTAAGAAATGTAAGCCTTAGAACTAAATAGCTAACTTTAATCAGCAAGCATGCCACTATAGTTTTCATAGTTGACTACTGAAAGACGTAACTTCAAATCAATATAATTTCATTTCATTAGATATGTTGGGGCCTCCGTGGCCGAGAGGTTAAGGTCACTGACTTCGAATCCCTTGCCCCTCATCGATGTGGGTTCGAGCCTCACTCGGGGCGTTGAATTCTTCAGGTGAGGAAGCCATCCAGCTGGCGTAAGGAAGGTCGGTGGTTCTACCCAGTTGCCCGCTCATGAAATATTGCATCTGGGGTCTTCCTCAACCGTCAAAGCTGGAAAGTCGCCATATGACCTATAAATGTGTCGGTGCGGCGTTAAACCAAACCAAACAAACATTAGGTATGTTATTTTGATGTCTGTTGGGGATATTCTTTGTTTTCGTTGTTTCTTCTGTTTATGAAAGAAACGCTATTTTTGCATGCGGCGAAATGTCGTTTGGGATAAAATTTGAAGTTTTCTGTATTCAAAACGGAACAACCAAACTAATATTGACCTCTATAATAATTGAATCAGTATACATCTTGGTATAATTTCTATAGTAATACAACGGTGAATAATACGCAATGAACGCATTGACATAACTTCTGGATCAACCCTCATATCAACTCAAATTAATTATATCTTATAGACGGAATAAAATGAAATGTTTATATCAAACGTGAATTTGTTTATCTGTAAATAAAGGTAAAAACGGTTCGTGTTTAAATTATCGCTCAGGAAAACATTATATTTTAGTTTGACCTTTCTCTCATTTAATTCAATTTTATATAGATTGTAAAACATTTTCAAAATAGATGGTATGTAGTTAAAACTACACTTGGCCCGAGCCTAAAGTTTCCTAGTTCTTTGTCGTAAACATTAAATCTAATGCATGATTCATATAATTTCTACATTTGTGAATCTTTGAGATTCTTTGGGTAGCCTCGGTAGCCTAGTGGTAGAGCGTCCGCTTCGAATGCGGGAGGTCTTGGGTTCGATCCTCGGCCGCAAAAAAGACGTAAAAAATAGTATTAGTAGCTTCCTCGCTTGGCGCTCAGCATAAAGAGGGTAGTGCTAGGACTGGTCAGCTCGGTGTCGTATAATATGACTGGGTGGGGTATCATGTCACGTGTCTACGGCGTGATATTCCAGTGAGGCAGTACTATAAATTGTGCTCACTGCTACAAGTAGAAACCGTCGTTTATATGACTGAAAAATTGTTGAAAAAGACGTTAAACCCGAACACGCACTCTTTTGGTAGCCAATTCAAAAATCTTCTATGTAAACTTTTGGCGCCTAAATGTTTCGGATTTTTATACTGTTGCTGCAGTAAATCACGCTTACGCGTGATGCAAAACAAACGCATTCCTTAACCTTTAACAGTGTTTATCCTGGTTCGATAATTTCTTATGCACCGTATTTTAACTTATTAACCTTACGTCTCCGAATGGAACGTTCATACATAAAATGAATTTCCTTCATTTCAAAGAACCACAGGGGTTCGAAACCAGCAGAAATCTATTTGATCATGTCATACCTAAATATATGAATAAAATTTATTCAGCGGTGTTATTGCAACCCTTTGCTTTTTCCTTTTACGGGAAGACGGTGTTACCTATACGTCGTCAAGACGTCTGCAAATGACATGAAATCCCGTGACATGATTAAAAAAAAAACGTTTATTGGGGGAAATGCAGACACACTTCGCTAATAAAAATAATAAATTAATGATAGTAACAAAATTGATCAAAACATTATTAATATGCATCTCCTTTACTTTTTTGCTCCCGTCAAACATGGCATTTATCAAACAGACACCGTACAATATATGCAAGATTTGAACCGAACAAAGAGAGATAACTTTCCCTAAATCATGTTATTTTGTATACATATGAGAATTATACATTAGTATTAGTTTAGTCGTCAAATTTATACGAATTTATACAATAAGAAGTAACATGAAAAATCAGTTACATCACCGTTTTCAAAATATATGTAAATCGATCGCGTTACTTGTTCTTAATGGTCCGCTTGGAATCTTGTACGTCAGAAAGATATACAGCACTGAAACTTCTCGTTCCCCTCGGTATTATATCTCTACTTCCGGTTGCTCAGGAGTCGTTATTACTGTGTAAACGTTATTTCTGATTTGAAACTACCTCAGATACGTATACCTGGTAGATGTATAGGTTTTCCAGTTCCACGTTGGTCAATCACAGTCTACCGCGGCAGTCCCCAGTCTGAACCATTAGAAGTCTAGAGTCTATTAATCTTTAGAGACTTTCAGAATAGAAACAGACCTTATAAGAATTTTAAAAGAATCATAAGAATTAATATCGGAGACATATTGAAAAGTGAATATTTGAGCCGCCCCAAGAGAAAATCAACATAGTGGCCTTGCGACCAGCATGGATCGAGACCAGCCTGCGCATCCGCGCAGTCTGGTCAGGATCCATGATGTTCGCTTTCAAAGCCTATTGCAATTAGAGAAATCGTTAGCGAACAGCATGGATCCTGACCAGACTGCGCGGATGCGCTGGCTGGTCTGGATCCATGCTGGTCGCAAAGCCACAATGTTGGTTTTCTCATATCACGGCTCAAATACAAAAGTAGTTATTGAACAACAATTTTGCTAGATAACTGGGGATAGTGTCATCGTTTTCTTGCCGAAACAAGCCATGACAACAGTTGCCGGTCCTAAACAATAGTGCTAGTAGGACAATATTACTTGGTTGAAGAAAAACATTGTCATTGATTAAGTGGTTTCGTACTGGTTTTTGCTAGTTATCTTGGAATTCGTTCTTCGGCCTTTGGCAAATACCACAATATCCATTAGATAACAAGTTCAATAAGAAATCACTTGATTAATAATATCATAGTTTACATGCATGTTGATGAAATTAGCCGCTCATCTAGCTCGTAAAATGCGGCGTATAGTCCACCACATTGCCCCATCTTTACGACGTGACCAATGTATTGCTTTTTGTCTCGGTGACACAAAAACAAGCACATTCAGTGAATAGGTATCCCCCGCCGCCGTACAGGACAAAGATTTCATCCTTGAAGAAGCATTCTCTACCTACAAAAACACTCTTAAATGCAACTGAATTTCATCTTTTAAAAGGTACTCATTTTAAATTATTGATTGAAAACCATTTTTCTATAATTAGTTACAATGATCTTGACCCAAGCTACCTAAAAATATGAAAAATAAGTATTGGTCTCTTTGAAATCTACCTATATACCAGTTTTGGTCTACTTACCTCATTCCTAACTGAAGTTATCGTGGGGAAATCACTTTTCTATTTTAGTTACGATTATCTTGACCCTGACCTATCAACCAAAAGCATATCTAAAACCATAGCCTCCAGGCAAACTTCCTTATTTCAAAGCTCGGACGCAAATACTCGCTTTCTTACTGAAGTTATTTAGCAGAAACAATTTTCTATTTCAAGTAACAGCGACCTTACCTTACATCAGTTTCCACGAAAGCTATATAAGTACTAAGCTTGGTCACAATATTCACTATATTCCATAGCCGAAATGGACCTAAAAATGACATTTAATCAATATAATAAACACTATATACGAACTAACGGCCATAAATCATGTGTTCATGAAGCAATTTCACTGTAGCTGGAAGGTCCATATTTCCCAATAACAATCAATATTAGTACGATGCTTTATTGAAATTTTTCAAATTATGAATACGGACGGACACAAATAAACACCTTTTATTTATATATCGGTGGAAAAGGGCTTTAAACCACGTATTTTTCAAGCAATCTGTCTGAAACTTATGGGGCCACATTTCCCTTGAGCATTAAAATTTCTACCATGTGATATTGAAATGTTTGGTATACGGACAGAAAATGGACTAGTCATATACAATATCCATTAGTACAAAGGGTTATAAATCTTGTATTTCTCAAGTATTCAAACTAAAGCTTGCAGGGCCGCATTGCTCTATAGCAGTCAACATTTCTACTATGCTTTATTGAAATCCTACAAACCAATTCTGAAATATGACACCGGACGGAAAAAATAATCGTATAAAAACCCTACATATGCTCTTTATATATAAGTAGCAAAGGGCCACAAATTTTGTCTTCCTCAACAAGTCTGTCTGAAACTTGCAGAGCCGCTTTTCCCTAGAACAGCATTTCAAGCATGTGTTATTGAAATCAAATAAATAATATCTGATATATGACTCCGGACGGACAGAAAATGGACTATTTATATACAATATATAAGTACAAAGGGTCATAAATCTTGTATTCCTCAAGTATTCAAACTAAAGCTTGAAGGGCCGCATTGCTCTATAGCAGTCAACATTTCTACTGTGCTTTATTGAAATCCTACAAACCCAGTTCTGAAATATGACGCCGGACGGACAAAATAATCGTATAGAACACTACATACGTTCTTTATATATAAGTAGCAAAGGGCCATAAATTTTGTCTTCCTCAACCAGTCTATCTGAAATTTGCAGGGCCGCTTTTCCCTAGAACATTCAGTATTTCAAGCATGTGTTATTGAAATCAAGTAAATAATATCTGATATATGACTCCGGACGGACAGAAAATGGACTGTTTATATACAGTATGTAAGAACAAAGGGTCATAAATCTTGTATTCCTCAAGCAATCCAACTAAACCTTGCAGGGCCGCTTTTCTTTATAGCAGTTAACATTTCTACCATGTTTTATTAAAATCCCACAAACAAATTCGTACAAACAAATAAATCAAATAAAATCATTGGACATGTACTATATGTATAATTGCAAAGGGCCATGCATATTGTCTTCGTCGACTTATCAATGAAACTTGAAGGGTCGCATTGCTCTATAACAGTTAAAATTTCTGGCATGTTTTATTTAAATCCTTTATCTGAAATATAACTCCGGACGGACAGAAAATAGAATAAAACACTATATATTTAATATACATATATTTACATGTATAGAGGGCCATAAATTTTGTCTTATTCATATAATCTGACCGAAACTTGCAGGATGGCATTTTCCTAAAGTAGATAAACTTTCTATCATGCTTTATTTATATACTCCACACCATGTCATAGAAAGAGTTTCGGATGATAGGATGGAAAGACAGACGAACAACGCCAAACCTATAACCCTCTGCTTTCGGCAGGGGATTATAAATCAAAACATTGGGTATCCCCTATAACTGTATGGTCCAATGGACAGGGCGCGCGAACTGAATACCGTACACGAGTTTTTTTTTCATTAAAATGTAACCATACACTCCATAAATTTTACAATAACTTATGGTATGTAATATGTCATATTTTAATTTTATTGGAATAATTTAACCGCAAATACTTTAATAATGGCCGAAATAAAACAAAATATATTAACGACTGTCTGACAATATCCTAAGTGATATAAATTTGTCTTTAATGAAAAGTATTTTTCAAATTTGTTGCAATAAGGAAATTCTTAAAGCTTTTGTATAAATTATTAAAACATTTACTTGATACAATTCAATTAAGGGCATGTTTAACATAGGTTTGTGACAATTTATATTATCAAAGAAACAATAAAATCAATCAATCTTTTCCAACTTGAGGATGAAGGGTGATAATTAAATAAAGGGAAATACAATAAGTTTCCAACGGTTGATTTGTAGTAACATTCATTCATTCATTCATTTGAATGACAAAAAACAATTTTTTTGTTACTAGCTTCTTTTTGGTTCAATATGTGGTTTATTTATACTTACACTTTATACTGTATCTTTATCTAGATTTCAGACCAAATACTTCAGTTCAACTAGAATTCTAACATAAAACTGCTGTTTCTGTTACTTTCAGGGGTGTTTTAACAGGAGAAAAAACGTGTGTTAACAGAGAGATTCTCGCGCTCACGCGCTAGTAAAACACTAAATATATATATATGCGCGTTCCGTGGCTAAGCGTAAACGTATTGCGGCCCCAAAACGGAAAGTTCGAAAGAAATTGACGTCAACTTGAAAAAAACAAACAATGCAGACATTCCCGCGCATTTCATGGAAATTTTGATAATAAAGTCGTTATAGTAGTTGACATTATTTTGCCAATACTATATTTAGATTTTAAATCGCCTGGATAACTGTAATTTACATGTATATGTGCATTGTCATTTTCCGGACGATAATGCACCTGACATGGATATTTTAAATGTGCAGTATCATTTTACACATTTGTATCAGCAATGACAAATCTTATAAGAACACGAAAGTGACAAGAAAGGCTATCGTAATTATTATAAATATTACTTCACGATTGCTATTTCGATCTAGTCTTGTCAAAATTGGAATGCAAGACAAAAATTGGGGAAATGCACGAATATTTCTTCGAAATAAAATATGATTGCTGAACTCGTTCGTGGGTGTTAATATCTAAACATAAAAGGAATTATGATCAAATTAACATACGCCTTGTCAGTATGATATTATAATTATAGATAAATGGTTTATAGTCTCTAATAAACGAAGAGCAAATTGAATTACAAATTAATGTAGTATGCAATAAACATTTATTATATTATAGAAATTATGAAATTATGTCATCGTAACCAGTAAATCAGTATAATAAGTACACATAATGAAACATAAAATCAGTCATATATAGTTAACTGGCCTATAGCAGTATTGCTGTAACCGCCGCCACCTTAAAGGTAGTTAATTAGCTTTTGATTAAGTAATGGATTTGGTTGAAAACCTTATTTTATCAAATATTTATGAAATAATTTATAGCAAAAGAGTGTTTTAACACTATTTATGCACGCTGGGTGGTTATACGTCGGGCGCAATAATTTTACGAGGGCGCAGCGAAATTATTTGTACGACGTATTACCGCCCGAGCGTATAAACAGTGTTAAACGACGATTTTGCTTTACATTATTTCGATTCTAATATGCCCTTTATATCAAACAGTAGATAAAATATAATACCGCTCTTCCCTGGTAGCAACAAAAGACAATGATGTAACCGCACGTTAACGTGACGTCGTTCTAACGTAAGTGTGTTTTAACAGAAACATGCATATTAGAATTTGAATTTTTTACCATAAGACGGGTCATACCTTAATTTCTTTTGTGTATTGATCGTCAGTATGTAAAGAACGCGCTCGCGGAAATAGTTACATAGTTTCTGTCTGCGATTTCCGGCTACTACCCCAGTCTACGATCTCGGGCAGTTATAGCAAAACATGGATCTACAGTAGGATCATGACGAAAACACGTGTTCTTTAAGGTATATATATTTTTCTTGCGTAGCAAAGTTGTAAGTCAACAGACACCACTGCACAAGCATGCATATAAGTACTTTACTGCTTTTACGTAACGTATTGTCTTTGCAAAAAGTAAAATGGAATAGCTTTTTAGAAAAAAAATATATATTGCTTAGGAACACCTCACAAACATTAAAATAATAAAAAATACCAGGTACTTTCATTCAGAGTTAAAAGATTATAAAGGATTTAGCGTTATTTCCGTTGACCTGGTTCACTGAGAAAACTTTGAAAATATTGTTACAACATTACAATGTATACTTGATAGCAGATGCTTCTTTATATTATTTGTTCCATATACATACATCAGTTTTATCTAAAGACAATTTAAGTATCTCCTTTAGATATCAATTCTGTTTACATATAGCAAAAACCAATAAAGAGTAAGGTAAGTTACAGATTTTGAAAAATGTAGTTCCTTATATATCTTCTAGTTCTTTAAGTGCACTGTCTATTGAATTAGATATAGTAATTTAGGTAACGTATATATTCATTTGATCAAATAATACCTTTATCTAAGGAATCTATCTATTTTGTAGCATACTGGTATGAAATTCTCAACAGTTTCCTAATAGAACAAATATACGTCAAGTAATTATGAAAGTGTGTTGTCTAATGGCTATTTTTTAGAAATTATCTTAATTTAATTATTATGTAAAAATAATATATTCGACTTAATTATCTTCCTGAATATATTATCAAAACGTACCTGAATGAATAACCTTTCTCTTGCGAGCAATGAATATTCAAATGAAGGTCATTTAACTGCCTCTTTATGTCTAATACTTCAGATAATTTACAGTTTCTCATATTTCTCTAATAACCATCCTCATTTCCAACATATTTTACTTACACAGGAAAAAGCTTATTAGCGTTTATTTTATTTTTAGATACGATTGCTGTCACAGACTTAAATTATAAGTTCATAAATTTCTCTTTGTGCGTAGAAATGTGATCAGTCCAAACACATGTAATTCGGTATTTCATATATTAACGTAAATACAGTCAAAGTTAATCATTCGAATCAGAATCTTGTTAGACAGACATAATTCCCACCGGCACATAGTTAACATGAAGCTTTTAATTTGTAGAAATTAGATTGAAACATATAAATTTGTAGATCGGCACATTCCTTTTGAAATATTATCTTGAACGAGTGAGCAATAGTACAGTAAATCAAATGCTTTAGTGCTAAAAGGAGGAGAATTTGTTTCTTCCCTACAACAAAGGCAGATTTACAGAAATGCAACCGGTGCATAGAAGCATTCGGACGACTTCACGAATGGTTCACAGGTTAATGCATGTTAAGCATGTACATTGTATATGCAATTACATAAGACGTAAGACCATCAATACTTTGCTTATAGATGCAAATGTCAATATTTTAAAAATAGCTAGGACTTGGCCTTTGTCATTTCATACACATACCGTAAAAAAATGAGCCTCTTTTAAAATGTAAGATATGCAGATATTTTAAAAGACTGAAAACAACCAATGCATTATGACTACATCGTGCATCTATTTGAATTCTATGTTTTATTTTTTCTTCAGTAGACATATGATGTGATGGTTAAATGTCCGTAATTGTAGAATAATAGATTTATTTTTCAATTTTATCAAGTGTAAAAGTAAGTTTATTTCTTTATTTTTTTATAAGCAAAGTGTAAAAATGTAACATATTTTGATGTTTATGTGTAACTGAATCATATCTAAAAGTTGCACTGTGTCAAATCCGGGAGAAAGTTTTAGATACAAGATATATTTGTTTCAAGAAATCGTATTTCATCTTTGCAATATACTGACTATAATATCATGTTAGGATATAATATTTGACTTTGTAACGCTGACCTTAAAGGTGGAGTGCCTGGTCAAGACTAAAATAGTTCAGATTTTGATATTGTTTGTTTGTTTGTTTGTTTTGTGTTTAACGCCGTATTTCAGATATGTAACGGCGGGCAATTAACCTAACCAGTTTGCCTGGATTCTATACCAGTATAAAACTATTCTCCGCAAGTAACTGCCAACTTCCCCATTTGAATCAGAGATAGAGGACGAATGATTTTATACACAATATCTTCTTTCAAATCGTCATGGAGAACATACGCCTGGCCTGGGGATCAAAATCACGACTCAGCTAAATGGGCGTGTTACAGTAATGTGAATTTTATTCAAGAAATAAGGTACAGATAAAGGGATTTTTATTTAGGAATTAAGGTACAGAAAAAGTGATTTTTATTCAGGAATTAAGGTACAGACAAAGTGATTCTTATTCAGGAATTAAGGTAATAAGATTGTGGACCTAAAGGATCATGCAGTTCGTTAAAATTCCTTATAACAGAGTTCCGCTTAAGTCAGCTAGGGGCGTGAGGGGCGTTGCAGTTTTCGTTACCTGTCATGATCAGACTTAAACCGAGTATGTTATTATTTTTCAGTAATTTTAAATTATTGTATCATATATCTGATACTCTTATGTTTAAAATTTTATTATTACTTATTGTATCTAGGCTGTAAATAAACCGCAAATCTAAAATATTAAAACCCACCCTTTTATGATAGAATATCTCTTACTTTTATAATAATTTGCAAGTTTGCATGTTAGAAATATTTTCAGCTTCAAATAAATGCACGAGAAAACATATGGATAAAACTATGAGAGACGACACCCTCAACTATTTCGCTAAAAACAAAAGTTTTGGAGTCTCTGAAACTATGGAAACACTGACGTTAATCGTGGAAAATTGCGTTACACCTCAATTAACAGATAACTGATGCCGTTTTAGAAAATAATTTCACAGCATTCAAAATTTGCTAAATATGATGAGAAAGCAAGCCTTAGGGTAAATATCCCTTCTATATCTACTTATACATCTGTACGGTACATGATGCTGTCATACTTGACCATTATATCACGGTGCGCAAGAATGAAAGATACTAGTAAAAGACAAATGGAACGTAGAGTATGAAAAGACTCGGACAAGTATATATGATGCGGTAAGCAGCATTGCCTCTGAGAGGGCGGCATTTTCATAAATAGAGCATCATCTCTACACATGCACGGCAACAGACAAATGTTAGGTGATTTTACTTATTAGATGAAAATATAGTTAATGACAGAAATGGCAGGAAAAGTGACAGCATTATAACTCTTTTCTGAAAATAAGATAATACAACGGTAACCGCAACAGAAATTCCATCTGGGACTTATTCCTTTAAACAAAAATGATAATAGTATTGATTATTATAATAATTATGACAAGATAAAATAAAAATCAAGACGTACTGCTGAAAGAGGAAACATAGTTCGTCATTGACATATTTTGCATTTGCATTATAGTATATACAAAAACAAAATACAGTTTACAAACTCTAATAAAAGTGCAATGACGAAAAATTACCACAAATGAGTTCAAACAGATAGCAAAAAATATTACAAAGAGCAAAAAAATGAAAAATAAAACATCATTTATGTACATACAATTTGATTTAATTAGTTTCAAGAATAATTTTATTAAAGGAAGGTAAAAGACCCGTGATGTCTTTGCTTATAATGTGGCAGACACAATTTTTTGTATGAATATAAAGTTAATTAATTTCTTATTAAATCCTACTTTCGTTTATTCTTTTGTCATATATTTATCAACGGTTTGAATATTGATTAACATGATAGAAAGCACTATTTTATCCATTTTTTAATTATCTCTTTTTATTTCCCCAACTGTCTAAATTCATGTGTCGTATTGAAATTAGTGCTTTTCTGTGTAATTATGCGTGCTCTCTACTTTGGACATCTGCTTTGTCTATTTTCTGCATAAAATTAAAAATCTTGGGGAATATTAATCGATGACATCCTATGAATAAATATAAAAAAATAAATATAATAATAAATATATAAGGGTCAGGCAAAGAGGTCCGAAATTACCATGTTGAGTAATTTTCCTGTAAATTTAAAATTTGTCTTAGGTATTTAGACTGACTTATTTTGCGTTTGTTTGTTGTGTTTTTTTTTGTCTGAAAATTCGCGTGTGATTGTCTGATTAAGAATATGTGTTAGAAATTTGGTAACACGTTATATGATGTTGACTATCTGTTTTTCTATAGTGTGGCTCATTCATTTCATTCTGAAATATGATGAAGACGGTATGTCAAGGTTTTTGTCGAGTATTAACCTTGCTGGTCTTTTTTCTGAAATTTGACGATCTGGTCACAATGTTCTTTGCCACAGTTGTTCCATATTGTAAAACACTATTGAATATGTAGGGAAAAAACATATTGTCTATTCACCGCAAACAAAGTCAATAACATTTTAATGAAAGATGTAGACAAAATTCATCCAGTCGAGTTAGCTTGCCTTTAGTTAAGCTATATCCACAAGGACAATGTCACTCAAATGAAATGAATTTCAGTCATTGTAATTATCATTTAAACTCATGATGATGTAGTCGGTATGCGACGGTGTTTGTCTTAACATGAGTGCTCTTCTTGATGTGAAGATTATGCATTCATGTTTTATTTGCAGAATGTACAATATATAAATAATTCCATTAGTTTTCATTTAAGCGTCTCCAAAACACCTTAATAGCATATCATCTGCAGTAATTCATAAATATGTACATCTAACTTCCTATGAAAACTTTGTTCTATTTCAGTACATTCCGAGCTGAAATAAGTATATCATAAACATTAAATGATCAAAAATAGACGGTTTATAGGCGATATTTTGGTGCAGTCTTTATTTTAAAGTACTTTAACAGTTGCTCCCATTAATTTGTATAAAATGTGCAAAACGTGTTAACATGTGTTTTGCATACACAGCAATCATATCATAATGTTACTTCAATGTACACCTGTTTTTATAAAATTACTTAATATCGTTAATATCCAGATAATTAGATAATAACTAAATAATTAGTAAATTAACTGTACGGAGTGTTCACACGTGCTTTGAATTGTTCATATACACCTGTATTATTTCGAAGTAAAATGTATACCATTACTATATTCTCAGACCAATAACTTCAAGGAAAAGGGGATGTAAAAAAACGGTTATTTCTTTCATGTCTGACGCTTTCATACTCTACTGTTATATAAAATGTGAACTTTCGTTTTTATATAATTTGCTAATTTACAGTGCTTTAGGGTATAGCGGATTTTAGGGTATAGAGGATAAGTTGATAAATTTTGTGTTTAGTCTTGATTTATTCTATAAATTTTCATATCATTCTTTTACTTGCATGCAGATAGACATTCTGACAAACATTTTGATTGTTTGCTTGTTGTATTACTTTTCATAAGTCAACAAATGAAAATCTAAATCTGTGTGTATGTAAAAAGAACGTCAGTGAATGAAAACTATTTGATAGAAATTTAATCATACATTTTTCACAACTGGTTTCTGCTGATAGGTCAAGCACTTAGAGTGTTTAAATTATCAATGGCTGTGAATGAATATAGAATATTTTTGTCTGTCTGTTCATTTTTATACGCCCGTTTGAAAAACGGGACGTATTATGGGAACGCCCCTGGCGGGCGGGCGGGCGGCGTCCACAGACCTTGTCCGGAGCATATCTTTTACATGCATGAAGGGATTTTGATGAAACTTGGCACAGTTGTTCACCATCATGAGACGGAGTGTCATGCGCAAGAACCAGGTCCCTAGGTCTAAGGTCAAGGTCACACTTAGAGGTCAAAGGTCAAATTCAAGAATGACTTTGTCCGGAGCATATTCTCTTCATGCATAGAGGGATTTTGATGAAAGTTGGCACAACTGTTCATCATCATGAGAAGGAGTGTCATGCGCAAGAACCAGGTCCCTAGGTCTAAGGTCAAGGTCACACTTAGAGGTCAAAGGATACAAGAATGAAAGCTTTGTCCGGAGCATTTCTTCTTCATGCATAGAGGGATTTTGATATAACTTGGCACAAATGTTCACCACCATGAGGCGGAGTGTCATGCGCAAGAACCAGGTCTCTAGGTCTAAGGTCAAGGTCACACTTAGAGGTCAAAGGATACAAGAATGAAAACCTTGTCCGGAGCATGTCTTCTTCATGCATAGAGGGATTTTGATATAACTTGGCACAAATGTTTACCACCACGAGACGTAGTGTCATGCGCAAGAACCAGGTCCCTAGGTCTAAGGTCAAGGTCACACTTAGAGGCCAAATGTCAGATACAAGAATGACTATGTCCGAAGCATTTCTTCTTCATGCATGGAGGGATTTTGATGTAACTTGACACAATTATACACCATCATGAGACGAAGTGTCATGCGCAGTTCCCTTCTTTCGAATTACTTCCCTTTGTTGTTACTATAAATAGCTTATATTGTAACTTTTTCATTACTAGTCATAGGGAAAAATCGAGACCACTTTTCTGTAGTACAATATGCATGCTACATCCAATTTTGAAGTGTATTTTGACCAGTCTCTACCTGGTAAAGATTTTTGTGAGGACTTACAATTTTTTTTTTTATTTTTTTTTTTTTTTTTTTTTTTTTTTAAGATTAACTTCCCTTAGTTGTTACTATAAATAACTTATATTGTAACTTTTTTATAATTGACCGTAGGGAAAAACCAAGACCACTTTTCTGTGGTACAACATAGATGTTACTTTCCAATTTTAGGTGTATTTTAAGGTATCTCTACCTGGTAAGGAGTTTTTTTGTGGACTTAGAAAAACAAAACACTTAGTTATTACTAAACAACCACAAAGTTAAAATTCCATTTGCAAATACAGGTGCTAGAGTAAAGAAATTTGCTCTGACGGGCGTATATTGTGACATTCTTGCACTCTTGTTAATTGTGAAATACAAGCCGAATTTTACAGAATTTATATAGGTATATAATAAATGCATATATAACTCTTGTAACAAATATACAGCTTGGTTATCCCCGCCATGGCCGTGAAGTTCAAAGTTCGTTTTCTTTAAGGTTATTTTTAGCAAACACTTTTGACTGATCTAAATGTCAGTAGACATCTAGGTAACCATTTTAATGCATTTTATACAAACATATTGTGGTAAACCCTCTTACTTATTTCGGTAGCCTTGTGGTAGAGCACCCTCTTCGAGTGCGGACGGTCATGGGCTTGCCTTATAGCTGTGCTATACCAAAGACGTATAAGGTCCCCGTGTCTCTGCACTTGCTTACATTGTCGTGATATACAGATTTATCTTAATGTGATAAATGTATCTGTAATAGCATCGAATCTGTTGATAAAACTACACCGGCGTGTACAAACTTTAGATTTCAATATTAATCTTTGTTGTTTTATTCTCGCAAAAGCTATACTAGTAAATAGCAAACATTCTGGCGCTTCATTGTTCTGTCTCGCATTATTTCTATATATTTTCACTTAGTTCGCAAAATTATAAACACAGAAAATGTAAGTGTTTCTGCCTTCGCAGCATAAACTCAAATCTCGTGTTCTAATGAATAAAAATAATTGCCGTCTGATACAACAGCAAATGTTTCTTAGTCCCCTATCGGTGGAACACAGGAAGGGACTATTGGAATGCTCTGCATCCGTCTGTTTGTCCGTGCGTTCGTCTATCCGTCCGCAAATACGGATCCTCCAATTACTCAATACGTTTTCAAGCTGGGTTCATAAAACTTAGTACGTGAAAAGTGCACATAAAGACCACTGTTAACGGTCACGTTTAACTTTTATGTGCATTGATGGATTATATTAGTACTAAACACAAATATTCCCCATGATGAGACAATATCTCGGGCACGTGATCGACTTAAGCTTGTAGGTCAAGGTTATAGGTGAACTTTAAGTAAAGACAGTTTTTGTTTCTTAGCTCCTAAATGCCTTGAAGCAATTTAAGTCCTAAAACTTTGGCGACAACCACGAAGGTCAAACACTAACAGAGTATTTTCCGCTGGTAGGGGAACTCTGCATTGCCACTGCAATACTCAGTTAAGTTAGTCCCTTGTGAGAATGTTGAACAATCCAGCTTGAAGAGTACTGAATAACATCATATAGATGTAACGGTTTTTAAGTTTCCTAACACTGCATTCGTAAGTTGATGAGCTCGTTTGCTATTTAGGAATTTTATGTTTTCCTAAACTGTTTTATTTCTATTTACCAGTTCCATTAGCTGTCTATGTACTTTCTTTTCTATTTACCAGTTCCATTAGCTGTCTATGTACTTTCTTTTCTATTTACCAGTTCCATCAGCTGTCTATGCACTTTCTTATTTGTGCATTGTGTTATTTCTTCCCCCTCTTTACTTTCCTCTGGTGTTGGATTTTAGAGAGATTACTTGCATTTTCTTGCGGATGGTCTGTTAGTTGTGTATATGAGCCGCGCCATGAGAAAACCAACATAGTGGCTTTGCGACCAGCATGGATCCAGACCAGCATGCGCATCCGCGCAGTCTGGTCAGGATCCATGCTGTTAGCTTTCAAAGCCTATTGGAATTAGAGATACTGATAGCGAACAGCATGGATCCTGTCCAGACTGCGCGGATGCACAGGCTGGTCTGGATCCATGCTGGTCGCAAAGTCACTATGTTGGTGTTCCCATGGCGCGGCTCATATGTTGTTCTGCGAGAAAATGGTCCAGAATCAATATTTGATTCAATATCTGAAACATTTTTTTTTTCAAAGAAAAAAAATCGTTTTTACAAAATAATTGTTGTATTTAAGATACCAAAATTATCAGATAAAATATTAAATCAACTCTAATGGATAATTAACTTGTAATTGGTTAATAAACTTATTGATTAAGCCTTGTTGAAATGATGTAATGATTCGCACATTTCTAAGAAATCTCAATATGATACTAAAGTTACTTAATAAAAACATGATGAATACCAAGTCAATGCTATAAATTTCAATGTCGCATTTTTGCAAGGATTGAATTTCCCAACTTAAACATAAATTATGGAATCTCATTAGCAATTCTTTTGCTTTTTCACTGAACAATGCAATTATTTATTGTCTAAAATAGAACGACTTTAATTCCATATTATTACCATATACTTCAGTTTACTCCACTCCACTCCACTCGATGTTGAATTCTTCATGTGAGGGAGGAAGCCATCCAGCTGGCTTACGAAAGGTTGGTGGTTCTACCCGGGTGCCCGCTCGGGATGAAATAATGCACGAAGGGGTACTTGGGGTCTTCATCCACCATCAAAGCTGCAAAGTCGCCATATGACCTATAATTGTGTCGGTGCGACGTTAAACTCGACAAAAACCTCCACTTGATGTCCGGGTTACTTTGATAATTTTATCACTAATTCCACTTTTCTCCTGTGGTATCTGTATATTAAGAATTTAAGCACAGTATGATTAATGGATGATGATAACCTGTATCATGTGATATGATCCTCTATCATTTTAAAGAATATATTTTAGTTTGGCTGGTTCCGAGGGCTAAAGGCATGTGTGTGTGTGTGTGTGTGTGTGTGTGTGTGTGATATCTGCAGAGTAAGACTGTAATAAACATACCTTATCTTATATTATTATATCCAAAAACAAACTAGATATTACAAAGAGCTCGTATCTCAATGCGATCTCACTGAGCAGCGGCTTCTCTTTTTGGCGGGTTTTTGCCACATAATTATGTTTATTCGGTTTATCTTTATTAACAAGTAGAATTTTACGTTATGTAATACAATCGTTATTTTGTGTAATTTTATGGCATCTCAATAAATGCCCATTTTCATTCAAAACCAGAATGTGTTGTTTCTTACAACTCAACCTTGGAAAATACATAGATTATATATATGCATACATAATTATAATTATGTCATTGGACACGACATTCATCAGTACGTATGTCCGGAACATAACGGGGCTTTTTATAAATTATGGCGTTAACCAATCTTTATTGAGAGTTTCACCAAGTGATGTCTCTTGAACAATGGCTGAATTTAAATTCGTTGTTTTATTTGGCGCGGGCTTTCCCATTTTAACCACCTCCTCAAACTACGCCAACCCAAGATTTATAGTCCAAGGTCAGGGGCGTTTAATACCATGTTGTATTGTTCAATGTTATTATTTTACATCTATACAATAGTCACAAAATGTCTTTTGCTCATTATGTTGTGTTTTCATTATCTAACCCAAAGGTCAGTATTATGAAATTGTTAAATTATCTTTACTGTTGTTCTGTCTTATATTAGCTGTGTAGGGCGTTTTTTTTTGTGCCTTTTTGCCATTCGGGTTTTTCTTATTTACAAGATGTAAGATAATCGTTATATTGTGTAATAATTTTATGGCATTTTGAATAAATGCCGTTTTCATTTAAAAAACCGTATGTGTTGAGTTTTCCAACTTCCCACACGAGTTCGACCTAACTTTTGATCGTACATCCCAACCTTGGACAATACGTAAAGATCTCAATAAATCTTCTATAGAATTGAAGTACAGGTATTGGTAGACGTACAAAGTATGTTGAGATGGAGAAATTTGTAATCATGTTTATTTATTTCTTCATGCTGACACTGACAGTTTTTCAGAATGCCATTTTCTCTCTGTGCTCATCTGAACAGAGATAAGAGATATTGTACTTTTTTGTCAGAACGTGCTATTAAAGAGGAATGGTTGAAAGAAATATCTATTTTAAAGGACTCTAAACTTTACAAGTAACAAAAAAAAGCTTGTATCATCAAAACATTATTTTATAGAACAAGGACTACAGTTCTGTTAAGCTGTCCGCAACATGTAGGCGAAACCATGAAAACAGATGTAACATACAAATACTATAAATAGTTTCTACCGCTTTGTGTTTGTTCTTTACATATTTGGGTACTCCTTCAATTTAAAAATGAACATTAATACGGTGCCTTTTTCATATTGAGTAAAAAGTTATTCGCAGGTTAAATGGATACACTAGTGTTTATAATAATACTGATTATAAGCTATTTGCTGTGTAAATCAACATTTAAAAAATATATTCATTAATAATTGTGAAGTTTTTATATGTCCAAGCGGTAAACAGTTCTACAAAATGCACACGTATCCTTATGCAATAATATTTTAGGGTAATTACTGTAGAAATAGTGAATGCAAAAAGGAGTAATCTGCCACCAGACTTCTTTCTGCAAACGACTCTATTTTGCATAAAAAACATGTTCAAAATACATATGATACAATTCAGCATTATCAATTTTTAATCATAAAAAGACAAGACATTTCACAGATATCTTCAGGTCATCTTGATGTGGTAAAAATGATACTGAAATGTTGAAAAAGTAGAATTTGTGAAAATGTACGTTGACCGCCCACTTTTTGCATCATTTATTAGTCTAATCATTCCAGGTGGAAATCAGAAAACGGAGATGGGTTTCGATGGGCTACACGCTCAGGAAGTCGATACAAAACAACAGAGGGAATGCTCAAATATGGCACCCATAGTGCAAACACAAGAAACGAACTAACACCCGGAGTAGAGATTATATTGCTTAGGACCAGAGACGTCGGAGAGCTGTTGTTGGTGGCCTTTGCCATTGCAAGTAAGTAAGTAACTTCTTAGATACTAATCAGATATACCATATATTTCATTATTTTCATGGCATCATTATTTTCACTGCAATTGAAACATATTTCCATACTTTTGGCTGCCATTTTTTTTTTTTGCAATCTGTGTCTTCAGTTGTATGTCTGAGGAACACACGTTAGCCCGGCTTATAGTAAAATATATTATATCCTCATTAAAGAAAGTGATGATGATGATGATGATTATTATTATTATTGTTGTTGTTGTTGTTGTTATTATTATTATTATTTTAATCATTTTCACAAATTAATATAATATATTTGAGAGATAAATGGATATAACTCCACCTCGAAACCGTTCCCTGCCCGTATCTTATTTTCTCTTTTGTACAATTTTGAACATGTTCCTATTTTGAATTATTGTATGAATATTATTGTATGTATTGTTTTGAATGACAGTTATAAGACAGACACCTATTTCTTTATGTACATGTATTGCATGTGGAGAATCAGTCATTAAAACACAAAAATGAATCATGAGTTTTAGATAAAGACTCTCAGCTCTTAAATGGCATTCATACAAGAAGTCAGTTTGGTGTTAGAACGGCTTGGTTTCAAGGCATTGTCCTGATAAAGAATCTATATTTAGTTTACCCTTCGAATAAATAGTAACAGGAGAATGATGCTGGTCTAAATAAAGCGTATAATCATTAACCAAATTAGCTTTGAATTTACCAAATGTATATTTAGGTTCTGATAACCTTTATTAACAATTAAGACTCTCCTCTCAACTAATACATTCTAGAACAAACCCTCTTGGTAGCATATCAATGAGATGAGTCATAAATGAATCAATTTTTTTCGCAATATACTCAGCTGGTTATAATGCTATAAACATATAACGTTCCGGAGTGGACTCAGCGGTGTGTTAGTACATGTATAACGGCGGGGAACGATACTGATACTAGGTGTTATGTGTTCGTCAGCAAACTTTTTACCAGAGTGATGAGTTGGTCCCCAAGCTTTTCAACAAAAATTACTAACTTTCATTTGGAAAAAGAGTCCCGTATATGGGTGCTTTACACATGGGAAGTTTTTATAATCTGTGCCAAGTTTTGCTAAATTTTGCAATATCTCTCAAAATCTTAAATAAATAAATAAATAAATGATTTTCTGAAAGACTGTATAAGCAACAGCTGGTACCTATAAAATAAACCTAGATATACACGAACAGTACTAAAGTTCTAAATTCCAAATATTTAAAAAAAAAATCTTAAATGCTGCGTCATATTTTTATATAACAAATGAGCCGCGCCATGAGAAAACCAACATAGTGGCTTTGCGACCAGTATGGATCCAGACCAGCCTGCGCATCCAAGCAGTCTGGTCAGGATCCATGCTGTTCGCTATCAGTTTCTTTAATTCCAGTAGGCTTTGAAAGCGAACAGCATGGATCCTGACCAGACTGTGCGGATACGCAGGCTGGTCTGGATCCATGCAGGTCGCAAAGCCACTATGTTGGTTTTCTCATGGCGCGGCTCATATGTTTTTCAATATAAATAAGTGGAAATCATAACATTATTGTGAAATAGTAAACTGACTGTGGCGCTATGGAAACCATTTGAAGCCAAAATCAACTGTATCAAAGGTGCAAAAGGTGAATTATAAGCTTGATAAATTTGCCGTAAGATTTTACCGTTTCAAGTTAGTTATGTACGATTTAAGTGTAATGTAAATATATACTTAATTCTGGTACATTTGAAGAAGTCGTAATATGACCTTATTTGTGTCGATGTGACTAAACCCAGCAAGATGCCCAAAAACTTTTGAATATTTCAAGACTTGTACTTTTTATCATTAGGTTGTTAAAAAATTATCTTCGCACAAACTACTGTAACGTCATTTCGTTCTAATTTATTTAATATCGTTTGCAAATAAAGGATCTAGTGATTATTAGTTCCATCGAAATTATGTTGGTATAGCCAGTATGCGACTGTAGTTGACTGAACATATTTGGTCTTTAAGTGAAGATCTAGCATTAGTGTTTTATTTCTAGAATGTGCAATCTCTTTAAATTCATTTCAGTTTTCAAACTAAGCATTTTAATAGCATCTTAATAGCATCTAATCTGCAATAATTCATAACTGCCTACAAACAAGTTCTATTTCAGTACATTCTGAGTTGGAATAACTATAGCATAAACAATAAATGATCAAAAATAGAAAGTTTATGTGTGATCTCTTAGTGCAGCCTTTTTTTAAAGATACTAAATCAATTGCTTTCATTAATTTGTGAAAAATGATCAAAACATATTTTCTCATATATTTCATTAGGGGCAATTAGGTCTATTACATGATAGTTTTTCAACGCGTATCCGTTTCATAAAGTTTACCTGAATATTTTTTCTTCTAAACATTGATAACTAGGCAATTAATAAGAAGTGTATCCAGATGTACTTTATTGGATGAAACTTTGATACATAGAACAAAAACAAAGGCTATCCGTATACCATAATTATGGTATTCTCTTGTCTCCGAACAAATAATATGAAATATCGACTCATGAACATGGAGGGGGCCTCCGTTGCTGAGTGGTAAAGGCCGTTGACATCAAATCACTTGCCCCTCGTTGATGAGCCTCAGTCGGGGCGTTGAGTTCTTCCTGTAGGGAAGCCATCAAGTTAGCTTACGGAAGGTCGGTGGCTCTACTCAGGTGCCCGCTCGTGATAAATTTGTGTCGGTGCAAGGTTAAACCCAACAAAGTAAAATAAATAAATAAAAAATAAGCATGAACATAATTTGGTAACATTTAACATTCTTATTCACATGAACAATGAACTGCTGGTAAATGTGTGTGTGAACAAACACTCATGGTACCATTTACATTCACATTAACATATTCGTAACAATGAACGTTCGCAACCGTTTACGATAGGTAATTTTGCGAATGTGCCAACGAACATGTAGGTAGCCGCTGGCATGAAGTAGAATGTACATGCAGTAGACCATATATATTTGCATATATGTAGGTAATACTTTGTCTGAAGATGAACATGTAGGTAACCATTTGCATGCATCATTACACTTGACAAACAAATGATGTGTTAACAGTCATGTAGGAAAATAAACGTAACCCTTGCAAGTAAACTTTTAGTATTTATGTATGCAAGAAAAATAGGTAGCTATTTACATGCAGAGTAAATTAGGTATGAATTTACATACAAAAGAGTATATTATCACAAAGAACAGATAGGTTTGGATCAGTCAGGAAGGCCTACCATGTGCATATAAACCATCCTAGAATTTGTTCTATACAATATACCAGTATTATTATAATAGTAACGTAGCATGTCACATCCTCTTTCAGATATGTACCCTATATTTTTTCATGAAATGACATTAAATCTTTATTTCACCATGTTACTTTGTTTTAGTAATTTATTGTTTCGTGAGATTCTGGTTGTAACACCAGTTCATTTAATTGCAAATTAATCAAACATAGCTTAGGTAGAGAACAAGTTTTACCTTTGCAAAATGCTTTTTGAGAAAGTACTGAGGGCTTTTAACAGTAAAAGATAAGGGTAGATTTCTCGGAAGCAAAGAGCACCCCAAACACAGCCATATTTAAATTATTTGATAAAATTATAACAATTCGTTTAAAGCGTAGGATATTTTATATGATAAGACATCAATTTAAAAATAAATCATTGTCATGAACTTTCAAAATTTCCGAAAATTGAGGGTACTTCTCTTAAGAAAGTCCTACGTAATCATTTAGTGTACACTTTCTGGTCCTCTGAATGCACTTTACAAAGGTCATCAGTATTAAGAAGCTGTGCATGTGTCAGTCCGGGTGGTGGGATAGATTTGGAATGGTCAAACGCTCCGGTACGATTAAATGTATACATACGTGTACATTAACACGAAAAAAATACAATAATAAACAAAGACTTAACAGAAATTAACATACATGAAGAAGGAACATAGGAATACCCCTTCACCATGAACGTGCATTACCACACAGTGTAAATAAAATTACCCATTCCTACTCGTAAACAGTAACCACAGAACGTGCATTACCACACAGTGTAAATAAAATTACCCATTCCTACTCGTAAACAGTAACCACATAACGTGCATTACCACACAGTGTAAATAAAATTACCCATTCCTACTCGTAAACAGTAACCACAGAACGCAATAGTAAAACATAATCATGCTCATGTAAGATGTTTATCAGAACCCATAGAACCCAGAATGTATGGTATTTAAAGTATCTTTGTTATTTAATAGGATTGGTAACATCGGTCAGGTTATTGTAAGGCCAAGTTGGTTGCAGGGTAATATCTAGACACGGCTGTTGATAAAGATTCTATATTTAGACTTACTTACTATAAATAGTAACGACATGATTATCCTGATCCAAATGAAGCGTTATCATTGGCTAAATTAGCATTGAAATTACCAGAATATTAACTAACTATGTGGTCCGCTTTCGTCTAATGTTATCACGGTTTCTGATAGCCCTGATTAACAATTTTGACTGCATTCCTCAATGGATACATTTTCGATTGTTTACAGTAGAATTAACTTCATGTTGGTCAGCATATCCAACAGATGACTCATCAATAACTTATTTTAGAATTACATTTTGGGCACAGCCTCAGCTGACGATTAATCACTAAAATAATGGACTCAATTGTCCGAGAAAACGGATCAGGGTTCAAGAGTTCGTTCTCTACTTTTATCAGAAAAATTTACGAACATTCTTTTGGCTGAGAGTTGCGTGTATGGGTGTTTTACACATGGAACCAAGAAACTTCCTGAAATCTGATTTAAACATCTGCTGTACCTTGCAATATCGCACAAACCAGTCTGAAGAAGTCGGACTGGCAAACATAAATGAACTTTGATATACAAACAAGTATAAAGTTCTTAAGTTCAAACGCTTATAAGTCGTCATATTGTTGTTAAACATTGTCGCTGCCTAACGTATACAGAACAAATTGAAAAAAAGATCTAATAAATCTTTAACAAAATGATTATATTTCAACTATTTAAAGCGAAAGTGGCACTGTAGATATTGCAATAGATTTTTTTAGAAGCCAAAATAATCAATTATTATACCGAAATTACATTTAAATGTCCGCCTTCATTAATTTTGACCAATTCCTGCATGAATGATACAGATTGGAACATAAAGGGGTGAGTGTTATTTACTGTGTCTTGTAATATAGCAACATGAAACGGATTAAAAAGTGAAATTTGGAGCCAGTTACCTATTTTAAAGTCCCTAGTGATGTCTTTGCAACTGCCCGTTCAAAGGCGGTGACCTGCTTTATTCTTTTTTCATGTATGTTTCTTCACTGTTGTTGTTCTTATTGCATTCGTTTTTGTTAATATGTGCATGTGCTCAGTCGATGTACCAATAGATTTGCACATTATTATACATTTTTTCATACGAAGAGTTGGGCGACTTGTCACTTTTCCTGTTAGAGACCTTTGTCCTATACCTCAACGTAACTGCTATAATCAGAACATGGAGTGCACAAGGTACTTTGGTTTTATACAGTCATGTACTATTTATAAGCCGATGTAGTTTTTATTTATTTATTTTATTTTATTTGGTATGAGGGTTTTATGCCATTTCCCGGAACACAATGGAAGATTGTTTCCTTTAAATCTTTAAGATAACCATGCAATTATAATTTAACTTTTTACTGCTTAAACGTACATGTATTTGTTTGTACTGAAAATATATCATACGCCCCTTGAAGGAGGCCACGCCTTTTTGCAAGTTGTATTCCACACCTTCTTGTAACTGATATACAATTACTGCCCGTATAGTATTACATTCATTCATACTTTTGTGGCGTAATTTGATATTTCACTATGAGGGAGAAAGATTCACAGTAAGGTCAAAGTTTTAACTGATTGTGGGCCTAGTTGTTAGATAACATGTCCCCCTGTGGTTAAGAAAGTGATATATTAGGTACCAATTGTTGAAAAGCAATACCCATAAAATGTTACAATGTCTACATACTATAACAATACACATGTTGCAAACGAAACTATTCAAGTTACGCGGGAGGTCTGTATGCGTGTGAGTGTGAACTTTGTGTACTTTTTATATAGATTTACAAAGAATTTCATACAAAGCTATATATTACTGTTGTTGTTTTTTTTCTCTCTCTCTCTCTCTTTTGCGTTTTGGGTCATTTTAGCCTTAATATTTAGTGTCCTGGATCTATAGTTTAACTTGTTTTTATCATAAAAACAACGGAATCGGCAGGCTGAAATGTCACATGAAGTGTTAGATATATGCATACTTTCCTATGGCTATGGTTGCTGATTTATGCCATTTCGTTATTTCGTTCTGTCGCAGCGACACAACGACAAACGTCGTTATGGCGCCCCGCCGAATGTCTCCTAGTTGAATTTCGCCCTACCAAACATCGCCCCGCCGAATGTCGCCTCTCTCTCTCTCTCTCTCTCTCTCTCTCTCTCTCTCTCTCTCTCTCTGTCCCTTTGGTCAGGTCGCTCTGTTTCTGTACTAGTAGAGAATGAATTTGGCACCCGAGTGGCTGTTTGTATGTAAAGCGCCTACCAAATTGTTCATCAAGAAAATTACGCTATATAAATCTAGTAAAATATGTATCGAAAACATCAGCTTTACAATATTGGGACCATAACTCTCAATATATTATAAAACAAAGACGTCACATCTTTTTAAACATACTAAGCATTTCATTACGTTTTGTCTAGAAACATCGGGAACGCAAGACACAATGCGTAACTAGAGGAAGGACAGTTCAGTTGTAGATTGCGCCCACGTTTTCTTTACTGTGGCTAACTAAAAAGCAATGTCCTGCATGTGTATGGAATGTGTACAATTTTGCAGAATGTGTGCAATTCAAGTGGGCAATGATATTACGATGATCCTTCTTGAGTTTCTTGTACCCGGACTTGTTGATCTTCTAGGCTTTGTAAAATTATATGAAATTCTATCAGGGAGTGCAAGCTAATACTGACAGTTGAGTGTTAAATGAATAGGATTTGACCAAAGTTCCCCAGGCTTATCGGTACACTGTATTATTTGTTGCAATTTTTTTACCTCCTACGACGTTTTCTAATGTGTTCTTTTGGACAGAATTCTCAACGGATAGTGATTAATTAAAGAATTGCATGTGTTTTTTATGTTTTTTTTATACATATTGAAATAGAATTCTTCATTTAATAACCTGTTTTTGTTACTGTTGACCTGCTTATTGTTGGATTCAGTATAACTTGCATTGAGAGATCACGAAGGGGAAAGGCAAAAAGTGTTCTCTTAATGCAAATGGTCTCTTAATAGACGTCGTCTCTAGTGCAATTTATACTGCATACATTTTTGCGTTAGTTATAGATATCTAAACCAGATCAAAAATATGTACGATGAAAATGATAATACAGTTGACAGAAGGGTGATATCATTGATATATCTACATTTCAAGGTCGTCTGTGTGGTGTAATATTATACTGATCTGTTAGAAGACGCCGCCTCTCAATTGGTCTTTCAGACACGCGAGAGAACTATAAATCTATGTTAAAAATCACTACGCGTAAACCTGTTTACCACCTTGTAACAGTTTATTTTGCCGCCTCGACGTGTAACAAGATAATCCAGCCTAATCTTAATTTGTCAATTAACAGAGATAAAATCGTTAAGACAGATAAATAAAAACAGTTTGCTAACTGTCGATCGTACATTATATGAACCAAAAAGCTAGACCCTCTGTCGTGAGAACTATAAAAATTTCGTTGTTTTGAATATCTGTCACGTCTGTTATTGAATCTAAATATGTTTAATATAGTTTTATTTAGTTAGATTATCGGCTGATAATACATGATTGTACGATAGCGGTAATAAACTATTTTAATAATGTCTGCCATATTGGTTGTAATAGGTTGAGTGCTTGTGCTATCGAAAAGTTTGATTTGAAAGAATTAATTTAAATGTGGAAATCCTTTAACATTTTTCTTTTAATTTGGCATTAATATATTTTTATCAGTTTGATATACATGCATTTTGGTTGAAAATAAAGAAAACGTAAGTTGAAAAAAGAAGACTGTGTTATTTATCAATTTCTGCAATATTCATCAATTACATTCAATGTGCCTGTTTTCTAGTTGCTTTAAAAGATGGAGCTACCAAAAGGTTAAGCGAAAGTTAGACCAGTGCTTTTACAAGAAGTGCTAATTTTATCTTTCATCTAATTTATTAACAATTAGATTACTATTTAGTTCATTAGCACACTTTGCAGGTTTTCACGTCAATTTGATTCAAAAGAAGTAAACAATTCTTATGTCAGTAGGTGCATTCAGACATAGAAAAAAAGTCATTTTTTGAGTTTTTTATATTTTTTATTTATTTTTTTAATGGAATATACTTAATGTGCCAATGTGCCTACCAGTAATGTATATTTTAATAAATGTATTTAATAGGAGTGTAGAATAAAACATGACGCTAACTAAAGCAGCAGCAAAGTCCCTTTTAAGAGCGTTCTAGGGTTCTAGGAAGTGCAATGCACTGGCAACATGTTTTAGTTCGTATTATTGTCGTTTCCGCTTATGCAGAAGTAAAATAGACTGGACAATCAATGTTTTTAAATATAAGACTGAAGAATTTAATGTAACCATTTTATTACTTTAGTTTTTCCCGCTCAACAAGAATAAAGGGAGTTGACAGACTCCGACAGGATATGACCTGTATAAAAATCAATGCAAATTGGGTGGATACCTTAAATATGAAATCTGCCATTTCCTTAATACACATCACACTGATTGTGTGTAAGTGTCTCCTTTTACAATTAATTTACTGCAAATGAAATACGTGACGATAGGTTTTACTGCCACTTCCTCATTGATAATTTAAAATTAAATTGATGCTGTGTAATTTTCTCCTTTCATGTACTGCTTATAAAGTGCAAACTGGTTCATACATTGAGTCAGCAAATATGCGAGAGTGAAAGGTAACAAAGTCGCATTTACCATATATGGAAAAGGTAGCAAAGTCGCATTTACCATATACGGAAAAGGTAGCAAAGTCGCATTTACCATATACGGAAAAAGTAGCAAAGTCGCATTTACCATATACGGAAAAGGTAGCAAAGTCGCAATTACCATATACGGAAAAGGTACCAAAGTCGCATTTACCATATACGGAAAAGGTACCAAAGTCGCATTTATCATATACGGAAAGGGTAGCAAAGTCGCATTTACCATATACGGAAAAGGTAGCAAAGTCGCATTTATCATCTACGGAAAAGGTAGCAAAGTTGCATTTACCATATACGGAAAAGGTACCAAAGTCGCATTTACCATATACGGAAAAGGTACCAAAGTCGCATTTACCATATACGGAAAAGGTACCAAAGTCGCATTTATCATATCCGGAAAGGGTAGCAAAGTCGCATTTACCATATACGGAAAAGGTAGCAAAGTCGCATTTATCATCTACGGAAAAGGTAGCAAAGTCGCATTTACCATCTACGGAAAAGGTAGCAAAGTCGCATTTACCACGCATTTACCATCTACGGAAAAGGTACAAAAGTCGTATTTACCACGCATTTACCATCTACGGAAAAGGTACCAAAGTCGCATTTACCATCTACGGAAAATGTACGTGATATCACAATTACCTACCAAAAACCGCGTTTGCCATCTGTGGAAAAATTTCCAAATTCGCATTTTACCATCTGCGGAAAAATTACCAAAATCGCATTTTACCATCTGTGGAAAAGTTACCAAAATTGCATTTTACCATCTGCGGAAAAGTTACCAAATCGCACTTTCACTTGCGGGAATGTTACCAAAATCACATTCACCCTATGTTGAAAAGCAATTGTTGATATTCTAAAATAACTTTATTATTCTCATTTATGAAGGATGTACAGTATGGTGTTACACCTTTCATGATATTTTCACTAGATATCAACAAACGTGTTCCTTATAAAAGACATTCTGATATTAGCAATTAAAACATATTGTAGCCAACATTAATCAGGCATAGAAGTCAAACATTACAAAACGCTCCGTCACTTAGGTTTTAGTTCGGGAATGCATAAAGACAGTTATTTACATTCTTTTAGGCATATTATCATTAAATTGAATTTACTTTTGCTTAAATTATTTCCTTATTATCTGATAAAGAGACAATTATGTCAAACAGTAATGCCCTAAAGTGTTTGAACTAAAACGTAACATATATCCAAAAGATTAAGTCAGTCTAAACATAAATCATTTAACCCATTGACAGTCGTTTACTCTTGCAGGAGGTCGTCGAGGATCGGACCCCATGTGGTGCGGTCTTAAAACGCTCATAAGACAACACTGCGTGGGGCGTCTGTAGTCATTTACACAATGCATACAAAAGCACAACGGCACCGTGTAACCAAATTAATTAATTAACACATAAGGCAGTCAAATTTAACGTTTTTCCATGTCATTAGGCCAATACAAGACGATCACACGGGTCAAGCGAATAAGTTCGTTATTCGCCACGCATCTATGCCTGTTCTGAAATACAAACAAGTTATGTGTACGTAATTCACCGTAATGCACGTTATGCACATGCACAATGCGCTTGAATTGACTATTCAGCAAAACTGCACATTGAATTGTATGCACTCCTATGCGATAGGCATATTTCAGAAGAAAGGCTATATCACCAGGTGTCAGAAGTTGAATACAATTTGACAGGTAAAAACAATCTATAGCGTTCCTGTAGGTTAGCCATAGTAACCCGGAGCAACATAGAGTAGGTTGTTGACTAATAACATGACAAAGCTTGGAAGTAATCTAGAAGTTCTGCCGTAGTAACATAGAGAAAGCTGTTGGTATTGATATTTAGCAGTATGAAGAGTGTAAAAGGTAATCCCGAAGTTCATCCATAGTGACACGGCATAGAGAAAGTTGTAGATATAGCAGCAAGAAGTGGCTAGTAAAGAATCATGAAGTTCAACCCTGGTAACTTAGACGAAGCTGTTAATGTTGATATTTAGCTGTATGCAGAGGCTGGAAAGTAATCCCTAAATTCACAATACTAACATTAAGGGAACTGTTGATATTTAGCAGTATGAGATAGCTTATAAAATTATGAAAAGGCAACTTAGCTCGCTTCTTTAATCTTCATTACGTATAGCCCGAGTAATATGAGACTAGTGATTACATTAAGTAGCACGAGGAGGCTAAAGTTAGTTTCCTTAGTCTTCTTGTCCTCCAGCCGTTGTGACACGAAGGAAGCTGATGACATTTAGGTGTATGAAGAGGCTAGGCGTCCTCTGTTTAGTCATCTTATCGCTTCAGATCGATCGCCATTTATGTTAGCTGTAGTAACATACAGGTAATTGATTATATTTAGCGGCACCAGGAGGCTTAATGTCGCCATTTTTGTCTTCTTACAGGCTAGCTGTAGTAAAATACAGGTAAATGATGATATTCACTGGCATCAGCAGGCTTCAGAACGATCGCCATTTGAGTTAGCTGTAGTAGCATACAGGTAATTGATGATATTTATTGGCATCAGGAGGCTTCAGATCGCCATTTAGGTTAGCTGTAGTAGCATACAGGTAATTGATGATACTAAGCGACATCAAGAGGCTTTAGGTCGTCAATTTCGTCTCCTTACAGTCAGCTGTAGTAACATACAGTTAAATTATAATATTTAGAGATATCGGGAGTCTACAGAAGTTTTCTTCGAGTAAATGTTTATATTTAGCAGCATAAACTCTCGCAGTAGTGTTCTGAAGAAGACGACGAAAAGCTGCGAATCTTGTTTAGTTGTTTATATGGTGTATGAGGCGTAAAGAGTTGATTCCGTAAAACACCGAAGTGTTTTGTTGAGGATGCTAACAATACTAACAGTCATTTTTATTGATTTTGTTTTTCAAAAAAAACAACCTACAAAATCGTATAAAAGGAGGTAATTAACACCTTTCTTTCAATATTTTAGTTCAGAAATAGAGGGTAAAAGGTCTACTTGTCTAAACATTCAGGTGACCTTTTCTTTTTTATTCAAGGCACAACTGCTAACATGATGAATTCCACTTAGCGAGATTTCGAGCCCACATCGGTGATGGTCAAGCGATCTGATATCAGCGACCTTAACCACTCGAGCATGGAGGCCCCTAGTTAAGTTAGTGCCAAAAAAAAATACTATTTTATTCCGAATAACACCGTCTGCAGTTAAAAGCTACACACTTAAACTGTTCAAGATTATATATCCATTTCGATCTGATGTTTTGTCTGCTTATAATATCTGAATTGTATAAAAAAGAATAGCTCAAAACTATCTTTTAGTTCAAACTTCATTCGTGAAGTCCTCCTTTTATTAGTTTAATGTAATATCTGTTTGTGAAATATTTAATCTATAACAGATTTATACGGTATATTTTGATCTCAGTTTTTTTTAATAGTTTTGACGATTAGCGTGCAAGAAGAGTTTAATAAAAGTTTAGGTTTTAAGTTACTCATGACTTTATATCCGACTGTCCGCTTGTAATATCTTAAATGTATAAAAAATAAAACTAGCTCTCAACTATATTTTTCTGCTGAAAATTCATTCACAAAGTTTTCTTTTTATTTGTTTGATTTAATATGTTTGTAAAATATCTAATCTATAAAAAATTTAGCTAGCAGTTTGGTTGCGTGTAGCTGTCATGTTAATGTCTGTCTTTTACTCAACTCGATTGTCCTTATCTTTTAATGTATCTAGATCGCAATGGTTTTTACGTGTGCCTCTACGCTAATCTGAACTTTAATTCTAACACTTGTCAAGGGGAACAATCTTATCTTTTTCAGTTTAATAATATTTTTAAATAGTTTGATTTAATAATAAGACTGTTAGGCTCCAACACATAGTCGTAGATAAAACATTAAGCCCTGTGATGAATTATTTATTCTGTACTGGACTGCCCTGGCATCTAGAAAAGGCAGCACCTTTATCCCCGTTTAAAGATATCCGATGACCATCGTTCACTAAAATATTTTATCTTTAGGTTTATACTTGAAATGTAGAAATTACCTTTCGAATGTGTTTAACTTTACTAAAAATATGTAGATTAATTCCGTGTGTAGAGCTACATTCATAATTAAATTCCATGCAGTAACAGTCGAATGTTAAAAAGTTTCCAGTTTTTAGTGGCTGTACACATTTATACTGTGTTTAGCTATACGTGTATTCAATATGTATTATTTTACCCCTAATGCATTGTACTGTCAGTTAAATGTATATTTACAAAAACTACATCCTATGATAAAATGACATAGAAGGAACCTTTAAATATCGATATTTCTTAATTTCACTAGTATTTTACGGATAGTTGGTTAGTTAGTTGTTTTGGGCTTAACGCCCAGGGCTCGAGCTCACGACTCCGCGATCCGTAGATCTGCAGTCTCCCTATTGAGCGAAGTGGGCGAGCAGAATATTTTATTCTTGATTTTGGAAAAAAAGTCTTACTGTTAATTTCTCATTCTGTTTTTACGCTTTCTGCATATACGAATTTACGGTGCCCCTAGAGTGACATGTTTCGCACCTTTTTACCACTTAGGTAATGTGAGACTTTTTTATTTCGTTTAAACGAAATGATTTCGTTTAAACGAATTAGTTATTTCGTTTAAACGAATTAGTTATTTCGTTTAAACGAAATAGTTATTTCGTTAAAACGAAATGATTTCGTTTAAACGAAATAAAAAAAGTCTCACATTACCTAAGTGGAAAAAAGTGCGTAACATGTCACTTTAGGGGCACCGTAAATTCAAAAGTATTCATACCATTTTGTTTTTACTCCTTGAATCCCGTTTTTCATATTGACCTATTGTAGATTTGAGTGATACAGAAAAACGGTTTTAGACTGAAAGCTGTAATTCACTTGCTTCGGACAATTTGTGGAATGACAGCTAAAGCACTAAACAAATGTTAGTTAAATCTGACACTCCAAATCATAAAATAAAATATTAGTAGTTAAAGGGAGAAAATCACTAAAGAAGTTATATACTAACTTAACTAACAGTAATTTCCTTTGACTTTGCTATAGTGTGAAAAACAGGCGGTTTGCGAAAGAAGACCCTTGCTGCTATATAGTCAGAAATGTAAATAGTTGTTTTGTTTTTGCTGTAGTATCGACATTGCTATGCTTTAATTCATATACATATATATTGGTTTTGTTAGCTTTGTTAAAACTTTGTTGATAATTTGCTTAGTAAGAGTCTCAAATTTATTGTTAATATATTACCTCATTGATTCATGTATACATGAAATGAGTGAAATAAAGGATTCTGACTTGACTTGACTTGATTTCGTTGTAAAATGTAACATACCAAATGTAGCGAGCTGTATTTTTAAGGAATCTTTGTAGCAGGGCTCTGGCTTCTAAGGTGGCAGTCCGAAGTATTAATCTTGTAATATCTGCAATAAATATTTTAATCAAGATAAAAGCATGTCGTGTGGATATTAAATCTGTTTGGTTGTTGTAAAAGTGGCTCTTGTGTTAACCCTTTCAATGCAAAACAGATGCTAAGAAAGTGGCTCTCCACAGTTCTTTTAGTCTAAACACCGATATCAACATACTGTTATATCTATGTCTGATTTTACTAATATTGTAAGTTTGTAATAATTGTTGAATATTAACTTGGTTTTCCAAATGTTAAACAATGAATTTTAAAACTACACAGAGGGAAGGTTGGAAACTGTTACACGTCTTCGTCTTGGTGTATTTGCAATTACATCCGAGTAATATAATCAATTATTGCACTTTACGAAGGTTTTCATAGTTTTTAGCCACTTTGTCTGTTTGCGACTTTGTCCTTTGGAGTCGCTGCCTGAAAAGTATTCTCAATCCGTGACTCTGGCTACCTCTCTTGATGGTCCGTCCACAGCGTCACAACTGAAATGAAATGAAAGTGATAATAACGTCACGAGATGGACTACCCGTTACCTGGGTATTTTTCTTCAGACACTCAAAAATAACTTTAGAACCAAGATCCCCTACGTAAGAAGTCCACCCATTACATAATTCAATAAACTCCTTTCTACCTCAATATAATCTGCTGCTTACGAGTGATTACATATTAATAGTTATTTAGAGGACAATTAGCACAGCAGGGTTCTTCATTATACCACGAAGATGTATCATTACACCACGAAGATGTGTGCAATGGAGTTGAAAGAACTTAATATTCCTTCATTTTTTACATAAGTTGAATAACTAAATACTTAATATCTCCAAGTCTTGGAATTTCGACA
Organism: Mercenaria mercenaria; assembly: GCF_021730395.1. Classification (NCBI taxonomy): domain Eukaryota; kingdom Metazoa; phylum Mollusca; class Bivalvia; order Venerida; family Veneridae; genus Mercenaria; species Mercenaria mercenaria. Next base: position 17,074,815 of record NC_069370.1, on the reverse strand, counting down.
TGTTTCAGTGTTGTTTTATTTTCTGGCCCTTCGGGGTCATGGGGAACATCACAGAATTCCGATTGAGCATGTGCTATGAGGCGTGTGGGTACTGCACATTTCATTACCTCTCATGAACAGACCCAATCAAAGACGTTGTTGTATTCCATGCTTCCAAAGGATCATTTTGCAATTTTTACTAATTCGAAATTTCGGCTTACTAACAAAAATACATGAGCATTGATGTAAAGATCCTGGCCAAGATCAGGTAACTTGATGAGCCTTTATGTCTCTACAGTGCCATGGAAGATGTCCGGGTATTGCTCGCAATTAAAAATATCAATAGCTTAACCCCGTTAAAGTTTGAAAATTTTCAAACAAGTCCCAACCCCTGAGCAATAAAGTATGACAATACCTTACAGCGATAGCTAGGTCCTTGCTACATGGGCTTTAGTGGATACCGTTAGCAAGAACAAAAGATACAGATGTATTAGTGATGATGATACTGTTTGATACTATTTTACCTGTTTAACAACAATATTTCTTGAGCTATTATTGTTGACGGTGCGTTGAACACGATTTTTTACGATGTCAAAGACGGGCGAGTTAAACCAGAGCGTTAAACAAAGGCACTGTGTTTTGCAACCTATAACTACCTTATATAGGTGGTATTTTGCAAAAGCTCTGGGACATTTTAAACATTTTTGGTGATAGGTGAAACGCGTAAAACGTTTAATAACCATTGCTACGCATAACCGGCGCAGTCACTTTTTCATGTCGTGGTCTGAAAGTACACTAGTCTTGTTTGCCCAAAAATACGTCAAAGTGCAGCTACACTCCTGGGCGACATACGCCGAGAGTATGGCATCATTTAAACGTTGGAGGCAGAAGTATACAACGTTTAAAATAGGTGAGTATTACTGTTTATAATACATGTTATTCGTCATCGACTCTCATAGATAATCTGATAGTTATGTAGAAAGTTTGGCGAACAGCAACTGAAATTTATAAACTAATGAAGCAGATGCAACAACAATGGTCGGTCATCTGTGTCTTGATCTTCAAGTGATACAAACGGTTCGCAAATGGTCCAGAAGTGTTTTAATACAGCGAAAGTGGGGGGAAAATCGTAAGATCTGTTATTCGAAGTTAACGTCAATCTATGACGCCGTGGATAAAGATCAGTACTCACGTTGAGCAACCTGTCTTAGATGTTTGGCATAATTGTTCATGCATTTTAGTATTCTAACTAAACAACTTATTATGACTTAGGTACTGATCATCAAAATCAATAAAAGAAATTTACAATTATAAATTAATGCAAACTTAATGAAAGAATCTCGGTGAAGGCATGACGCCTTTAACGAAGTATGATCAACGTGCGCCGGGTTCGTGAATGTGAATGTTTTTGAAGAGGCGTAGCTCCTGATTGTATGGTCATAACCATGTCAAATTTGCAGTGCAGTTAGTAGAAAGATTGCGAATCATCGAGGTTTATTTCTTGTTTTGCTTCTATAAAGTATATAAAAGTTAGAGAAAAAGTTTACGTTATTTCTAAACCGCCCTCGTAGTACTAATTTGTTCTCCGCAAGTCAATATAAGTTGCCAGAAGTCTTCAGATGACTTCATCAAACGACTAGCCCACTTCAGATATTCTGTTCTGATTGGCTGGGAGGTGGAAATGTGCAAATTGATGTTCAACCTCGAGTAAAGAAAATTACTCAACACACGTATATAAACAGACAAACATCTCTAATTTCAAATAAATCTGTGTAATTTCTTATGTTAAGTGTATTCAAGTTTAGTTTTCCTTTCAACTAAAACAGTGAATATTTACTACCAAAAACTGAAAATCAACCACTGAATATTAAAGATCAGACTGCAAACATGTCTATTGTTCTGCCAAATATAATTTATACTTTTAGTCGAGAGAACGGAGAAGTGGATTTGCGCATGTGCGGTAGTGCTTTGGAAATTCCCGAATGTTATATTTCCGGCACGATACCTGGACAACATCCTTGTCAACACAAATGGAGACATCTTATGGATCTCAAAAGGCCATTGTTTCTTTTTACAAACAAGGACTACTTCATACAGATCTGAATCAACAGTTTTCTAAAGAGACATAAAGATGTTGTTTCCATAAAACTTATAAGATTGTGACAGGCACTTTATAATTTATTTTCACCTTCCGTACAATCAGCATTTTTCAAAAGAGACATAGAGATGTTGTTCATATAGAACTTATAAAACATAAGATCGTGAATCTATTTACACCTTCTTCCGTACAAAAATACGAAGGGATCTTATATCAGCCTTGCTTCAATAGCCACATGGTAAAAGGACATGACACTACAAAATTGTTAGGATGGACAACTTGCCATAATTGAGAGACTACACATGGCAGGTAGTGTAATACTATCAAACGCATCATCAGGCTCAATTCTACGAAGTGTGAGGTCTATGATCTCTGATCACTTTTGCAGCCTTATTCTTTTATTTTGCAAAGAAACATTTGATTTTTTTTTAAATGACTTTCAGACTGAATTTGAACATGAATAGAATTTCACATTACAAAGAAATGATTCTAGTACGTATTTTAAAGAAAGATATGAACTTGCTGTAATATTTTCATTGTACATTGTATACCACAATTAGTGTTTCATTAGAACATTATTTGACGTATATTGTTGAATCTTGAAAAAGATATGAATAAATCTGTGTGAATATATTTTACTTTTTTTATTATTTCCTATCCTGAGTATCAAAGACCTAGCTAGAACGCATACAGCGTTTGAATGTCCATCCGTCTGCCTGCACATATCCCAACAATCCATAATGTTTTTTATATTTTCTGGTACTAAGGGATCATGAAGTCAATTCCACGTATTTGTATATTAACAGAAATATCCTGAAGCCGGTCCTAGGTGTACACATTTCATTACCTGTCATGATCAGAATTAATCAAACCAGATTCTTGTGTTATTAGACATTTGCAAATTAAGATTAACATATTTTTTGTTTGGTTTAACGCCGCACCGACACAATTATAGGTCACTTGGCGACCTTCCAGATTTGATGGGGAGGATGAAGCCAGGTGCCCCTCCGTGGGTAAAACCGCCGACCATCCGTAAGCAAGCTAGATGGCTTCCTCACATGAAGAATTCAACGCCCTAAATGAGACTCGAACCAACATCGGTGAGGGGCAGCGACCTTAATCACTCGCTCGGCCCCGAAGTCCCCACCCCCCACCCCCGATGAACATAACTGTGAACTGCTAGGATGATAGATGTTTCAAGGGGTTCATCTCAGCATAATCTAATTATAGTGTGTGCGCGACATTCATGCTGTCCACTTTACTTTTTAAGTGTCCCCACTTTGCTCTTTGGGTGTCCCCACTTTGCTCTTTGGGTGTCCCGACTTTGTTTTTAGGGTGTACCAACTTTGCTCTTCGGGGGTCTTCACTTTGTTCTTTGGGTGTCCCCATTTTGCTTTTCGGGGGTCTCCACTTTGTTGTTTGGGTGTTCCCACTTTGCTCTTTTGGTGTCCCCACTTCGCTCTTTGGATGTCCCCACTTGCCGCTTCGGGGTCTCCATTTTGCTCTTTGGGTGTCCCCACTTTGCTCTTCGGGGATCTCCACGTTGCTCTTTGGGATGTCCAGACTTTGCTGTTGGGGTGGAGGATATAAATTTGCCATAGTCTATCCGACCGTTAGTCTGTCCCTCTGAGAATATATATGTTATGTATAGTTTTTTTACCAAAAGAACTGGACCTACCGTGTAGAAACTTTATAGGAATCTTATTTACCAAAAGAAGCTGTAAAAATTAGGTTTATTTAGCTCACCAGAACATTAAATGCTCAAATAGAGCTATTATGCTTGCCCATTGAATATCGACTGTCGTTAAAATTCCACTGTTTACAGTTAATACGTCACGTAATGAAACTTTTTAGAATGTTTTTCTTAATAAAATCTTGAAAGAGTTGGAACAGGTAAAATCGTGGAAAATCTTTGTTAACCTTGCTTTTACTTTAGGTCATTTCTACTTATCTGACTATATATGCAAAAAGAGGCCTAGAAATTGCCTTTGATGAGGTTTCTTTTTTGTTAATGCTTATTTATTCTCACACGTTTTATACAAATGTAATTCATTATTTCAGTGAATGAGCCTAATGCGTACTATTATAAAAACATTTTGTAATGTTGCGCGTTGATATATTTTTATCTTTTCTGGTTTTAAAATATGGCTAATATTCAGTGTCAAGATACAAACTACGTTTTTCAAAATGCAGGCAATGTCAGCCTGTTAGATCAGAAAATTGTTACGATCTGATTCAGTATTTAATTTCAGTTACAATTTTTGTCTTGAAAAGGAAAAGGGAGTGTTTAAATAAAGTCTAGAATTAACAGACCATTACTCAAAATTAGAGAATTTCTTTAATAAAAGCTTTCACTTTAATTAACCCATAGCCTGCTGGCGGCAAGTGATTCTGCCTTTGCGACCAATGCAGACCAAGATCCGTGCAGGCTGATCATGGTAAGCACCCCTTTTAACAGTTAATGGTACTGCCCATATTGAAAGATGGACAGGTTCATTACAGAAAATTAGCAGGGTAAGGGTTAAGGACCAGATATTACTTCACAACGTCGTTTTAAAATACAAGTGTATGCTGAGGAAATAATATGATCGGACTACAGAATTCAATATCTGGGCCTTTTTAACATTCTAGGCTTTTCAGCAACTGGCGCTTTTCACACCAAAACTCGCACAGAAATTGCCATGTAATTGTTTGAAAAAAAAAAGAATTGTTATATGAGCTTGTTGATTCACTAGTTGTTATGGTGAAAAGAAACAGACAGCCATTTTCAGTCATTTTATTATTTACAACAGGTATCAAAAGGCTTTATAACACGCTTAAATGTCACAAAATAGTTTTCTTCAGTTTTGAACTTTGAGTACAATGGATGCACGACACCTGATGATATAACCTGCAAAAGCTTTCGCGTTTCAGACCCGGTTTTCTTATCTCCCAGTGTACTTTTCAACTACATGTATACGCAGTAATGACTAACACGACTGACGTATTTGGCCAGAATTGATAAGTTCAATTCACGCCTCAAATTCCTTTAAGCGGGAGTTGGTAAAACAAGAGCGCGCTCAAATAATCAAAACGACATAACAGCACGAAATGTAGTAAAACATCGTTTGGATAACAAGTGTACGCAGGTTTGGATGACTTAATTGCTTTATACGTTTGAGGTCTGATCTTACAATTTTAACTGCTAATTTTAAGACAATAACGTTTGTTTCTGTGTGATGTTTCCATATTTCACATGGAAAGCTTTAGTTTAGTTTCCAGAATTTAGTGACACATATTCAAATTATACTTCCGACAAACAGAGAGCCTCAATAGCTCGGTAGCTCAATGGTAAAGTGACCGCTTTGAGTGCGGGAGGTCGGGGGTCGATTTCCGGCCGCATCATACAAAAGACGTCGAAAATGGTAATGTTTGCTCCCTTGCTTGGCACTTGGTATTTCAAGGATTGTACCAGGAGGTAAAATAAGCCCAGGTAAATAATTGTTACTGGACACCATGTTTGTCGCACAGAAGTTTTATAGCTGATCATATGAAACTTTAGATAAAGCTTATATTCACCGTAAGCATCAAGCACTCGTTAAATTAGTGTAAACCGTACTTTCAAAGATAAACTCTTATGAATGGCTAATTCAACCACTGTATTTCATTAAACCGATGTTACAACTGACAACTTGGAATCCAGTATTTTCAAGGATTTTTTAAATGGGTATAAATTGTATACATGTCCTTACTATTAATCTGAAACATTTTGTTAAAACTAAACAAATGTTCAATGTATGCCTATGTCAGATTAAGTTTTATAGACGAACACCCAACAGCTAATATTTGCGAGTGGGACAAGATCTGTAATGGGAATGGCCTGTCAGATATACCTTAAGCGATATGTTGACTATTAAGTGATGGCTCTCCTAATTTACTTTATCACCTTTCCTTATATGCTGCTAAGTTTGTACTCTCCAGTGGTGATTCTGCTAACAGTTCGACAGTTCTAAGGTTGTTTGTTTGTTTCTTCTACGTCGTTTGTCTTTGTACTTTGTGTATAGTTTTATAATATACACATCCAGACATTCGTTGAGGTTGGGTTTCGTTTCGTTTTGAAGATTTCACATGGGGTGGCCGTGATTAGAAAAGTTAAGTGGATCTTTATTTAAATCACCAAATGATGATTATTTTCGTTATTAATTTATTAGAATTGTAAGTTATTATTGCCCAGAGTTGACCGTATTATCTTTTATACACAATTCATCGTAGCCCCATAAAATTGTAATTATCGGATACTGTAGCAGATATTAGACTCTCCTGTAGATGTAAAATGAAACTCGAAAAGTGCTTATTAAGAACCTAAATAAACTACTACCTGACGACACCAATTAACGGTTAGGTTAAAAACAATGTATTGGCAAAGTATTTGAAGGGAAGTTTGTGAAATATATACCATTTATGGATACCAGGAGTTCAATTGCAAGACTGATCACTAACAAATCAAAAGAGAGCCTACGCATGGTTGTCACAAGGAGTCCAAATATAAATAGCACTAATTTTTCTTCCGTGCCCATCCTCAATAGCGTCGTATTTTATTTTCAGTATAATTGAAAGCATTGTATCGAAATCTGCATGCTCCTATCCATGCTAGATAAAAGCGGTGGTGAAAGAATTTTATGTCTCGAAAAAAACATTGAAAGAAGCGAAAACGAGTAAACTCTTGGGGTTGTATTTAATGCATTATAACTTTCTTATATAAAAGTAAACAGCGCCTTTTATAATAGCGATATAGTTCTTTATGGGAATATCAGTCTCTGAAAAGCTGATATTTTCGAAATAATGCTGTTAAGTAAGTAGATTTTATATGAAATAAAGAACAGCCGGTTTTAGTGGTGTTCAACCTACAATATATAACCATAGAGCTGCCCTCCGTACATGAAAATACAAACTACCCAATTGGCGGTAGAAAGATATAACTATAGGATGCACGGCGTTCAACCCAAAACAAACAAACAAACAAAACCGATCCGAGAATGATCGTTTAGTACTCAGATCCCATAGTAAGCATAAAACCCTAGCAGCCCCTTAGTTACTGAAGCCCTGTTATAAAACACTGCAGAGATGACAAGAAATAATCATTTATTTACTTTACATGTTCCGACTTAACATATTTAAGACAAGTGTGAAAAAGATCGGATTCTTCTGTTAAGGAAAAAGAACTTCAAAAGTATTTAAACCTGTATTCCAAGAAACAGAAATGAAAATGTACTTTTAGTTCCAAAGCATTTACAGATAACTTTGAACAGCATGTAATTGGTTGGGAAGATACTTCATTTAAAAGAGTTAAAGCTGAATAAAATGGATATGACCAACACAAATTATAATTTTACAAAAACAGCTATTTTCTAGGTAATCACATAAGTTGATCTTTTTATCATACCTATTGTTATGTATAAATGTGTACTGCACAGGATTGTGTAAGTGCTATGGAAAATTTAAAGTGCATACTGCAGCCGCCATACTTAAAAAGTTATATGAGATTTTTGCAGTGTTAAGGTTTAGGAGTATATCACCAAAACACAGAAATATTTTATAAACGAATAAGTGTTGAAATTTCACAAAACTAGGCGGAACACAGTTTCCAGCAATTGTTTATTTTTTATTTCTTTACAAATGGCATTCATTTTCAAAGGGGGACAACTTTTTCAGAATATTTTCAGTACGGGACAGTACGGCAGAACATGTAATGGTCAGGTAAAATATCGGTAACGATGTTGTTCGTTTATAAAATATTTTTGTGTTTTGGTGATATACTCCTAAACCTTAAAGTATATTGGTATACTAAAAGTATACACAACACTTAACAAAGTATAATATAAAACTATTTTGAATTAAAATAGTTAATTTTATTTTTGTAAGAAATACTGTAATATTGGCTATTCCGCTACATACCGATGGTTACGCAATCGGTTTTGGTTCCCGGTCTGTTATAGTATATTTAGGTTAAAAATTAATAGCTCGGGCACACGCGTAATGCTAATCCAGTTGAATTGCTACAAGACAGAAGTCAAGTGCGGCGATTTCAATTTTAACCCATCCGCCACATGCAAAACATATTGTTTAAATGTTGATTTTAACAGAAAATGTAAATAATTAATTTTCATTGTTGCCTGAACGAATTCACTGCTTTTTCAAAATAGCTTTTATGTTTGCGGAAAGGTGCTGTATAACTAAGATCAGAAGGAGAAAATGGCGGCACAGACATTTAAGTGACAATGTTGATGTATCACGTATACTTGTCGAAATGAATCAGATGTGCTGAGATGAACTTTGAGGGAACAAGCCTATTAACTAAGTAGGAGAGCAATTCAGCTTCCTTAAAAGCAATATGTATACGTGTCTTCATATTTTTCTGTACCGCGAAGTGATAATTATTTTGCGTATTTTCAAGTAACTGTATACACACATCTCTTGTGGAGCCTGACCAAAGACCTATGAATCAAGTCACTCATTAATTATTTATTTATATCTAAGCCGGAAAAACTGTGTCGGTGTGTGTTATATTTTTGTAAAGGGATCTGAAAATTATTAACTGCGTTGCTTCGCAGTATATAGTTAACCGCTCAAATAGCTGAATGTACTTCGCGTCAGTCAGACAGCTTAATTATGTCTCCTATTTAGACAGCGTACATGTATCAGTGAAGAAAGTATCCAGTCTCTTTTCGGTCGACGGAATTTCTAACAATCTGGCGGGACATCCCGTCAGATCACAACATGCCATTTTCACATTTGTGTCCATGGTTTTATAGATTTGGGTATTGTATAATGTATAATCCCTAAAATTCGAGGTATTGATTGAATAAATAACAAAAGAATGATACTTTTGGTTTTCATTCATTTATTTAGAGTTATAAAATAATAGTACACTAATGATATAAAATGAGCAAATAAATAATAATAATAATCATATATAATATATAATAATGATGAATAAATAAATAAATATATAAACTCGTGCACAATAGATATTACTTTATGAAAACAATGAGATAAGGGGAAATGTCATTGGATTTTCTAACAACAACAGCAACAAAATTGATATAAACAGTTGTGTACAGATCTTTTACCAATGATATATACACTTGACATTAATGTCGCTTGAAGATGAGTAGAAACTACTGAATGATCTGAAATGATTTTGACCAACCATTATTGGTCAACAACTTGCAACACATTCTAACAACGCTAATAGGGGGAGGGGGATAATCCACAGTACTATTCCATAAACATTCAGGTGCCTTCTTCAAACACTCTGTGAGTGCAAAACATCATAGGAATTCAAGAGAGGACATGAGCTTTCATGCTTTCACAGGTAATCACAGACAGGAATTCATAGCTAGAAAGTGGCTTAGAACTTGACAAATTATTATTCTGAAAACAGTTAGTGGCTTGTAATAGTTACACTTAAGCTGATGCTAAGGGACGTGATTGGTGTTGCATATTTCATTACCTATCATGAGCGGACTCGGTCGGGTCGGGTCTACTGTTATTTTGCTTGATGGCATTATGTGATTCCAAAGGATCTTCTTAAAGATTTTATTGGTAAATAAAGTGTGGAAGAATTAACTAAAATACCAGTCCTTAATTATGTTTTATCGCTTAAAATTCGATAATTCAAAGCAAAATAATAATAATAATAATACAAACATATTTATCTGATCAAAACAGGATGGTAAAGTAAAAGTTATTCTGAACCTGAAAGTTCACTAAAAACAAACAATTCCAAACATAATAATTAATTTCTATTTTTGTTCAGTTGGCCTCTTAGAAGCTTTCCTCTCGACCCCATTCAGATAATCCGTAGAAAGTTACTTTCACCTTTCCATTAAGCTTAGAAGTATCAATTCACATATTAAGTGAGGGGATCACCAAACATTTACCAAAGTTTACAAAATACTTAAGCCTATTTATACCACTTAAAGGTCACTAGGTTACAGAAATATTGCCTATATTGATGGCAATAATGTCTTCAAGACAGTACATGTATTACCGGATATAAGTGTAAACAACATAGAAGCAGCCACAGACACTCTAAGTTTAACCACACACCCTGCAAAATCAGTTTCATACCAGCAAAACTTTGTGTTTCTTGGTTTTCTTTTGTGCTCAGAAACTAAACTCTGTAAACACCAGTAAGACAGTTCACAGCTATTAGGAAAATTTGTAGCATCTGAACCAGGAGTGGAATATGCACCTTTATTTCACAAACCACAGGAGAATGTAGAAGATGAAAACATTAACTTGTATACTGAAACAGAGGTCATGATAAATTTACGAAAAATTTTAAAACAACACAACATGAATTATTATTCAGTTTCAGATAGCAAATGCCCTTACAGTAAGCTACAAACTGGTTCTTTAGGAATCACCCTCAATAGAAATCAATAAACAAAATCAAAGACACCAAAAGCGAAACTGGATCTAAAGCAGATGAACTTGCATTGCATTCATATTGCAAGAACATTGCAAATAATAATATTGGAATTTATATGGACTGTATTAAAACTTGTTAATAAAAATTGGTGGGAAATCAAAATAATTATGAAAATAATTGATGGGAAATGGCAATAGAAAGAAAAATATATTTGAGTGCATCGTATCTTGCAGGATCATTTGATTTTGGAGGAGACAAAATGTCTTGAAAAACAAATAAAGACCAAGAATAGTGCTAATACACATCAATATTCAGCGATAAGCTGAGAGAAAGTCTTTAGAAAGACACTGACATTTTTTCTTCAAGATGATATTATTATGTTCCACAATTGTCATTTCAGGCAGCTCTTGCTACTTGGTCAGAGGGGCTTTATCATATCTTTCCACCTTTCAGCTTACTGTCAACTTCAAAAACAAAAGATAAACAATATATATATAAATAAATAAATGAATAAATAGAAGCACTATTAGTGGTATCAGTTTTGGCCATATAAGCAAAGTGATCATCCTTTCTTTATCTGATAACCGGATCATTATTTAAACTTCTTTGTACCCTCCACACAGACTAGAAATATTACATCGAGTGATATTGACTGTTTTTCGATTATATAGGAAACCTCTTGAAAACCAAGGAATACCAAAGGAAACTGCAGATCATACGTAAAAACAGAAAATTGGAAACCATGGAGAAAGCAACTAAAGCAGTATGACATTAAACATGGGTCAGCTCTTGTGACTACCATAAAATTCCTTTAAAACCCCATGCAAATACTGTTCTAGCATTTTTTTAAATGGACAGTGACTGAGTAGTGCATTATAAACAGCCAGATTAAATAATTGTCTGAATATTTCCAAATATTCTGTCTGTTGTGATGTTGAGATTGTTTTGTGATACCTGACTCGAGTAAAGGTAAGTTCCCTCCTCAAAACTTTGTACTCGAGTTTCCATCGTTACAGCTTAGGGCTGTCACATTTTGTACTGTTTGGACGTGGGAACAGTATGTAATCATACAGAAGTCCTTTGCCAGGAAGAATAAAATCTTTCTATCACATCAATGAGTCGCAATCCAATCTATTTTAAAATGGATAAAACAAACATTGCTTGAAGCTGCTATAAGCAAGCACTATGGTGCACATAGTGCATTGCTGCAAAGCAAAAAGTTACCAATTTAAAGTGTGAACAAAACGGGGAGGGGGAGGGGGTGAAAACTATATCAACCAGCAAAGAACGAGACAGCGTTCACATCAAGATGAGATTCAGAGAAGAAGCATGGATGCATAAAGGCTGTGTACTGATATGAAAACTTTCTATTTATGTTTTTAACAATCTTTTAAGAAGCATGATGTATAAATTGAGTTGGAAATCCCACTTCAATTTCAATTCAGATATTATCTGTTTTTTGAATATAAATATTCATACAGAATCAACTCTAAAATCTCTTAGGTGTCCACCAAGAGAGCTATACAGTTGATAAAATGAATAGATTAAACGAGGATTACTTTCGTAGATGGGATGTTGAAGTCTGATCGAGATTTTATAAGCTGTAAACTTCCTTGTGGATCACACACCCTTACAGTGTCCCACCCATATACTTAAACTTTGATTCTGTATTCATATAGTAGATCCTTGTGATAAATAAATTTTCATTCACAAGCATCTTATAGTTAGCCCTAAAAACTGGCCTACTCGGCGATATATGACCATTTTGTGTCGATTCGCCGTAAAACCCAGCTCACTCACTAAAGACTGGTCTGATGCTGTGATAAGCTATGGTGTATCTGTGTGATCCCCAAGAAAGTTTATAGTTGGTAAAATCTCGATCAAACTTCAACATCCCTTCTACTAAGGTAAGTCTCGTTTAATCTATCCATCTGCAATGCTATTCTAATTGTAGACTGTATAGAATTGATATAGAATTAGTTGGTTGTTAAATTATTGATTTGTTTGGGTTTGTTTCCGAGAATCTTCTGTACTTGTGAGATTGTGCGCACAAATTACATAATTACTGGTAGTTTTGCTTAAAATGAATCCTTTTGCTTGTAGGCACTTACACTTCCCTTCCCCCTTCTTCATTACACATAACTGCCACATGTACCATCACGTGTCATACTTCTGCTGACCACTGCTCTCCTGTTAGCGTGACAAATGGAAAAGACAAATAGTCCCGCATCTTAAGAAATTTCTCGGATAGGGTATACTTTCCAACTGGATTTGATTATAATCACAGATTATTTTGCTCAATATTTAATTGCCAAAATGATCTAAATGCAACATCCTACTTGAAGGATTTTAAAGTTCATCCCAATCCAACCCTGCCGAACCTATTCATCATGCTTCTGGACCCATGTCTTTGCAGGGCCACCTTATTTAGATTCAGACGACGTAGAAAACCGATAAGAAATAAGAAATGATAAATAGAAAAAGTGGAAACTCCACAGGTCGCTCAACACAACAAAAACGAAAATGTTGCAGGCTCGGTTTGATTGAGCCTGTTCATGAACGGTAGTGGAAATGCATGCTACCGTCCACGCCCTCTAGCTCCGGGTTGAGTAGAACTCAACATTTACACATGTTAAAAGTACAAAAAACAATTTAGAGACATCCGCAGATGTGTTCATACGGCGGTGCACATGGAACCTTCAATGCTACACTAGTGTGTAATTCCATGAAAAGCGGCGTATGGCCCCCAGTTAAAATAATGGGTTTGCCCTAAACGAGAAAACAATGAGCAGAACTAAACAAACTGGAATTTAGAAAGGGGATCTGAGGTTATGGAGCCTGCATATCACAGAAACTGCCAAAAGACAAAATTAAAAAGCAGGCGCCATATCCAAGGGCTGATTATACAATACCCAAAGCTTAAGCGGAAGTTTCCTTTTGATAACCAAAAAAAAATAGTTAGTTGTTCGTTTAGCAAATAAACACAAATTATCCTTAATACCTCTTTGTCAATACCTCCCACAACGAATAGTACCTTTAAAAAATCGCTCATCATGGTAGATTTTGGCCAGTAAGTTTTCCCCTCTCTCTGTTAATTAAATGCCGAAATTTCATACAGAAACAAACTAAATGTTTGCGTCATTCAAGAGATAACATCAAGTTGAAAAAAGTTCGATACTGGTAAAGATGCAAGAAGAATGTAAATTTTCTGCATTATTTTAAAAGCGTTGCAACGGTTTACTACCTTCTGCACATTATTTTTGGTTATTTATAAGAATATCTTACAAAAATCTTTAAGTTTATACCATTAGTCACTATTACAGTACTCGCTTTTGTATGGATTTTTGAGAGAAATTATATTTCGTCTAAAATGTGTGGATTAGTCCATTTAAGTCTTGTTAGTACAAAAATACCTTCACGAATGCGTTACTCTTAGGGAGCATGTCGACAGGACTACAATTTCAAAATCCTCGGCTACATTTCTCTTTTTCTTAATTTATCACCGTGATAAAAATTGGCAATTTGGTCAATTTTATACACTTGTTCTGGCATATGATACTCTTGAAACTTCACATTATAATTATAAAATATAAATCCGTTGAACTTCTTCTATATGTTTACATAATCCACATTTGACATTTTCCATTATGTGTAAAGTTAATATTTACGTTATTAAAACTATTTTTTTAAATTTCAAAACTTAATGTAAAGTAATATGTTTTGATGTTGAGTAGGAATTTGTTCAGCAATGCAGATCTAGGTCGCCATTATGTAGTAGAACCTGATTAGTGGCAGTAGGTTTGAGGTTCGAACTTAGTGCAGGACACGTCTAAAGTTTGGTAAATACGTCGCACTGGTACTAATATTGTCGCTCAACTCTCAAGAGTGCTAGCACATGGAGGGGCCAGTCTAAAGCCAGTACACATTAAGTGATCCATCAATGAAAAGTCAAACAAATAAATACTACAAAACCTACGGTTTAATTTACAGTGTCCATCAATAACAAACAGTAGTATAAAGTCCAACAGATATCTACAACAAAATATTTGAGCCGCACCATGAGAATACCAACATAGTGGGTTTGCGACCAGCATGGATCCAGACCAGCCTGTGCATCCGCGCAGTCTGGTCAGGATCCATGCTGTTCGCTTTTAAAGCCTATTGGAATTGGAGAAACTGTTAGCAAACAGCATGGATCCTGACCAGACTGCGCGGTTGCGCAGGCTGGTCTGGATCCATGCTGGTCGCAAACCCACTATGTTGGTTTTCTCATGGCGCAGCTCAAAATTTTGAAATTCAAGATGTGTAGCAGGTTATGATAAACAATTTGCTACCTTACAATAAAACACAAAGGTGATCAAGCACTTCAGTACCTGATTCGATGATGCTAATATAAGATTTATAAGATTTTAAAACCAAAAAAAAAGTAAACTAAATTAATGGAATAATTCAAAATAGTAAACAAAAACTAAACAGAAACAATCCAATGAATAAGTTGATACCTGACAATAATATATGTAAATATTAAGGGAACTCTTACTTAAAGCCTGTTTTCAGGCTTGACTGGCTTAATGTACTGGACCCATAAATAAAATGATAATCAGCATTTTTCATTCGATTATGTATTCTCCGTAATACCCCGTGTTTTTTCGGAATTCTCCGGTTGTTAAGAAAAATAATTTTCTGTTATGGCCGAGTGATGCCAAAATCGCATAATGAAATTACGTAATCGCATGGAAAATAACCAATATATTGTCATGACCCGTAATGACAATCTGCAATTTATGTTCGATTACGTATTTCGCTATATGTTTTTGGCATTCTCCGGTTGTTGTGAAAAAAAAATTCTGATATAGCCGAAGGATGTCGAAATCGTATACGAAGTATATGTACATTGCACTGAAAAAGCCGATTGTCAGTACTGATCCACTTCCTAAAGGTCCACAAATAACTTGAAATAAGCAAGTTCTATATAACTGTGCTATTAAAATATATCAAATATTGATGCCTGGTAAGCTCATATAATTTTGGTATCATTTGAAAGTGCATTTGCTACTGAAAAAGAAATAATAAACCAGATGAGAAAATATGTTATAGAATTTTTTTTTTACTTTATAGTTTTCAATGATACTTCAACAGAAGTCCAGTTATAACAGTGTAAGATTTATCATTTTGCAGTCATGACTGTTATGATTTGTGCATATTACTATGGTCGTTTTATTTACTAATTCTTGTTCAGCAGACACGTACCAAAAGACATGGGATCACCAGGCATCGAAATGTTATCTATTTGTGGATCAGATATCTTAATAAGAAGCTACCAGAATTAACAGGAATTCTAAAACAGTTTATAAGAAAATAACAAAAAATCATAACCAGATAAGTGTTAAATGGCTGATACCAGTAAAACCAGTGCAATATCTTATTCAGAATAACCATATTCACCATTTTACACAAATATAATTCATTCAAATATCAAGCATAATTAAATATCACAAATATTTAATGATTATTATGTAATTATACAATCAGGTAAAACTACTTCTTTATTACCCTAAATAGTATCTAGTGTACATTTAAATTATATTTTGGATATTGCAACGCTCAGTCCTTATTTATATGACAAAAATGACCATGATTAACAACCTCATAGTTTAACAAATTATCTATACACCTATTGTCATATTGTTTTTTACGAAAAACATGTCTCCTGCCACTAACCATGCAGAAATGCCACAAATTAAGGGCCATAACTCCAAGGAAAATCACTGAACCATAACATTCCAATGAAGTACACAACTAGGCTTTGCATTGAAAAGTTTGGTGGAATTCCAACCAGTGGTATAGGAGAAGCAGCACAAATCTAAGACTTTGACAAATCAAGGGTCACGACCTGGCTGAAAATCATTAACAGAACATGACGATAATATGCACAACTACGCTTCACACTAATCACTCGTGAGGTTTGGTGAAATTCAGCCTAATTATATGTATATACAGCATATTTGGTAGTTTATATGTATATATAACGAATGTATCTAACATGTTATTGGTCATTCAATAAATGAATTATAAGATACATAAAATCATTGCACACTCATAGACTAATTACTATCATAAAAGTCAGATTACCATCGCTAACCTTTATTTAAAAACTGCCATAAAATAAGTACTACTAATTAAGACACCGAGATTTGAAAACCATGGCACTATATGCGCGTTATAAAAAATGTCTTAAAAAGCAAATATCATCCATGATCAGATCAAAGGTGAACTGGATAGCGATGATAATCTAAACTAAGATAAAAACTTTCATTTATATATTTCTGTAAAAGTGGTTGTTTACATCTAGATATACTAAAATTCTTATCAACTTAAAAAGAGTAATGTTTTAAATGGGTTTAACGTTGCACCGACACAATTTAGATCATATGGTGACTTTCCAGCTTTGATGGTGGAGGAAGTCCCAAGGTGCCCCTCCATTCATTATTTCATCACGGGCGGGTACCTGGGTGGAACCACCGACCTTCCGTAAGCTGGATGGCTTCCTGACATGAAGAATTCAACGCCCCAAGTGAGGCTCCAACCCACATCAGAGAGGAGCATGTGATTTGAAGTCAGCGACCTTAACCACTCAATCACGGAGGCCCCTGACAAATCAAAGGCCATAACTCTGAACATGCTGATAATATGTATAAATAGCTAGGCTTGGTACTGATATCCCCTGTAAGGTCTGGTGAAAATCTGCCCAATGGTGTAAGAGAAGCTGCCAAAATATCACACCATTTGACAATTATAGGGCCATAACTCCTCTAAAAATCACTGAATCAGAACATGCCGATATTATGGCACTGATCATTTCTGTAAGGTTTGGTTGAAATAGTATTTTGTATGCTAAAGAGTAATAAACTTTGTGTATCAGGGGCCATTACACTGCTGCAAATCATCGAATTAGAAAATACAGACGATATGCACAACTAGACTTTGCAATTATTATTCTTGTGAAGTTTGGTGTTAATCTATCCAGTGGTGTCGGAGGAGTTGCGACAAACTTTGCAACAGATTGACATACAGACGGACAGCACTAAATCAATGTCTCCCCCACATGTGGAGACATAGTAAGTTACATATACACCTAAAGTAACAACTTACTAAGTTATCTATATACCAGAGGTCATAGCTTAATAAGTTATCTATACACCTTCTATCACAGTTCAATAAGTTATCTTTACATCTACCATTATAGTTTGATAAGTTAAAACAGAGGGATGGCAAATCTGATTTAACTTACTTGTCTATTTTTTGCCAGGAGCTTTTTTCCACTTGTCTGTTTCACGGTGTGAAATTCTACTTGTCCATTTAGGCTCTGGGATAGGCTAGGAAATTAGGACAATTATTGATTTTGTTGCCTCTGGGCCCTAAAGTCATACTTGTAAGTTATCTATACACCTACTATCACAGTTTAATCAGCTAACTATACACACACTATCACAATTGTTTTTACACCTGCTATCACAGTTAAATAAGTTACCTATACACCTATCATCACAGTTTAATAAGTAAGGTACCTATACACCTATCATCATAGTTCAATAAGTTTTCTATACACCTACGTTCATAGTGTTATAACTTATCAATACACCTACTGTGTCTATGTCATAGTTTAATATGTACATATGGTCACAGAGTAATAACTCATCTTTACACATACCATTACAGTTAAAGAAAATACCTATACACCTACTATCATAGCTTAATGAGTTATCTATACACCAACAGTATTAATTCAATAAATCATCTATCAGTGTCAAAAAAACAAGAAAATAAGATATAATGCATACTGCATTATCTCTTCAGCGCAAAAAGTTGATAACTGTAGCTTTATATCAAAGTATTTTATCCCTCAACAATATGTTAATTAAAAAAATAGTAGTAAACATTTTTTGGATTCCAGTTATTGTCCATTTAAAACAACATGAGATAAATTTCAATGTCTGATTTTTTTCAGTCATCAAATGTATTGTCCGTTTCAAGCAGCATTTGTTGTTTTCACTGTACATTTTAAATTTTTTCAACCAATAATAATATTGTCCAATGTAAACAACAGTATGGTGTCTGTTTCAAAAAATATGAGTTTTTTTTCACTTGATTTTCTTCAACCGCAATATATTCTGTCCCTTTCAAACAATATTATTTCTTTTCACTGGAAGTTTGATTTTCTTCAACCACTATGTCTATGTCCAATCTGTTGTAGCGTTCTTTTAAAAGTAAAAGTACGGGTAAACACACAAATATTGCACCAATCAAGCACCAATTCTCCCACATAGTTCCTGCAACAATAAAAACTGCTGTTAACATACATGTATAGTTAAAACAAGCAAATTCGATGAATTGGTATCCCCCGACGAAAGGGTTTGTGGTGAGGAATGGCAAAAAGATATATCCGGCAAAAAGTTAAGGATGTTAATAAGAAGCAAATAATTTCATTAGTCAAAATCAATTTAACAGAAAACAAATGTTTAATTAAAGAGTACATAATAAATGTATGATACTTTGATCCTGACTAAAGAATTTATTTTGAATGGGATATGCTTACTGTAATAAGCTTAGCTTTTAAAATTAAATGCAGTTAATTGAAATGTGAGCTTGAAGTTTAACTGGAACGAAATATTGTCTTTGAGTGGTTTGGCACCAGGTGTTCCTGTTTAACATGTACATTTAAAAGAACAGATGTGGTAAGATATCTTGAACATGGCTGAGGGCAAGGTTTGTGCAGTCACAACTTAACATGTTGAAGGTTTGAACAAAAAAAAAGGAATGGAAATATATATATATATATATATATATATATATGTATATATTTATTTTTTTAGTGGGTAGGGGTGCAGGGGAACGGGAGAGGAAACAAAATTTCACATGTTGATTATAAATATTGATTGAAAATTAAAAATGAAAAAAAAAGGGGGTAAAAGGGTGAAGTTGGGGGGGAGCAGAGGATGCATGATCAGTGGTGGACATGACTGGGTGGAGAAGTGAGGTGGGGGAATGGTACAACTTGGAAGGTTTGAAAAAAAATCTAAAATAAGAAATGAAAAAAAAATTTCGGGCGAGGGGGAGGAGTGGGGTTTGGAGGGGGAGGGGGTGTGACCAAGGCAAGTGGGTGACCAGGTGTGGGTGCGCAACTTCACATGTTTATAATAAATGTTCACAGAAAAGAATGAAAGATATTTAATGAAATTCTGCCAAATGGTAAGTTTGTTATGTACAAATATGTGGATTTTTAGACAATTAAAGGGCAATAACTCTGAAATTACAAAAGAAATCCGTACAAAATTGTCTGTGCACAACCACATTATAGTGCTCTAAATTCTGTTAAAGTTTCATAGTTCTAAGTCAAATATATCAAAAGTTATGACGCAGAAATTGCCATATCTATAGATCTATAGTACCGTATATAGTTAACACTAGAAACTTCTAAGGGCCATAACTCTAGTGTTACTTGGGCAATCTGTCTGAAACTTGATGGGCCCCATAACCTCATAGTGGTGAACATGTATATGAAGTTTGTTTGAAAAAGATCTAAAATAAGGAATGTTGTTGTTGTTTTTTAGGGGGGGGTGTGTCGGGGATAGGGGGGGGGGGAGGTGTGCGATCAAGGTAAGGGGGTGACCAGGTGTGGGTACACAACTTCACATGTTTAAAATAAATGTTCATGGAAAAGAATGAAAGACATTTAATGAAATTCTACCAAATGGTAGGTTTGTTATGTACAAATATGTGGATTTTTATACAATTAAAGGGCAATAACTCTTAATTTACAAATAAATCCGAATGAAATTGTGTGTACACAACCACATTATGGTGATCTAAATTCTGTTAAAGTTTCATAGTTCTAGGTCAAATATATCAAAAGTTATGATGCAGAAATTGCCATATTTATAGTACCCTATACAGTTAACACTAGAAACTTCTAAGGGCCATAACTCTGGTGTTACTTGGGCAATCTGACTGAAACTTGACGGACCGGAAGAACTCATAGTGGTGAACACGTATATGAAGTTTTAAATAAATATTCCCAACCATTTCCTAGATATGGCTCCGGACGGACGGACGGACGGAAAGACAGACGGACAACGCCAAAACTATATCCCTCCGACTTTCGTCGGGGGATAACAAGAGGGCCAAAATGGCCCTAGGTCGCTCACCTGAGAAACATACCATAACAGTGTAAACATGTTTGGCCTAGTGATTTCATGGAAACAAATATTTTGGCCAATTTTCATTAGAATTGGACCAAAAATGTGGTTTCTTGAGTTTAAACAAGTATTTTGATCCCAGATGACCCATACTCGAACTCGACCTAAATTTCATCAAGGCAATCATTCTGACCAAACTTCATGAAGATCAATTGAAAAATACAGCCTCTATCGCATACACAAGGTTTTTCTATGATTTTACCTAATGACCTAGTTTTTGATCCCAGATGACCCATATTCGAACTCGACCTAGATTTCATCAAGGCAATCATTCTGACCAAATTTCATGAAGATCAATTGAAAAGTACAGCTTCTATCGCATACACAATGTTTTTCTTTGATTTGACTTACTTTTATACCCTAAGAAAACCTATATTCGAACTCAACATAGATTTCATCAAGGCAATCATTCTGACCAAATTTCATGAAGATCAATTGAAAAGAACAGCCTCTATCGAATACACATGGTTTTTCTTTGATTTAACCTAGTGACCTAGTTTTTGATCCCAGATGACCCATACTCGAACTCGACCTAGATTTCATCAAAGCAATCATTCTGACCAAATTTCATGAAGGTCAATTGAAAAATACAGCATCTATCGCATACACAAGGCTTCTTTTTGATCTGACCTAGTGACCTAGTTTTTGACCCAAGATGACCCATATTCAAACGCGACCTAGAATTCATCAAGGCAATCATTCTGACCAAATTTTATGAAGATCAATTGAAAAATACAGCCTCTATCGCATACACAAGCTAAATGCTGACAGACGACAGACAGACAGACGGACGCCGGACATTGAGCGATCACAAAAACAACACTTTTTTATGTGTATTTTAAGCCCTCCCTTCAAAGGGTGACGTTTAACTATTTATTCGTATCTTGTGATATCCTAAATTAATTTTGTGATATTATAGATTCTTTTTATGTTATCATTAAATGTACTTTGTGATATTTTAAAACGTAGTGTATTTAATGATGTCACTAATATAATTAAAGATATTATTTATTGTATTCTGTGATATCCTAAAATGATTAAGATATCACAAAATGGTTCAAGGATATAAAATGGAATATTTGATATCGGTTAACACAGATACCTTTATTTTATATTCTTAATTCAATTTAATAATGCTCTAAATTCTTTTCAGGATATCACATAATACATTTAATGATATCAGAAATAATTGATATCAAAAAATGACGGTGATATCCATAAATCAATTAACAATATCACAAAATGAATCTGTGATATTCATAAATGAATTTAAGTATATCTATAATCCATAAATGAATTTGTGATATATATAAATGAATAAAAGATATCACAATATGAATTTGTGATATCTTTTAATGAATAAGGATATTCATAAATAAATTTAGAATATCACAAAATAGTGTCTAATTAGTAAACCAGCATTCCCTCTGCTTTAACTTTCCACTCAAGTGTCCATTTGTGGATGGCCTGGTCTGCTCAGGGTTAGAACCTGCATTTCATGTGCTCAGTTAATCTTCATTCGAGCATCAGTTCTCATATATTGTCTCTAAATTATGGTTTAAGAACAGCGAAGTACATATTTATGTAAAATAACTAAATAAACAGAATGAGCGGCCATATAAACAAAGATACAAGTTCACCCAAGTATGAAAAATAAAAGAACAATTGTTAAATAACATTTCTGGAGTAGTATACTATAATGCATCTCATCCTCCTTTAAAGTTATTAAGGTTTAGGAGTATATTACCAAAACACAGAAATATTTCATAAACGAACAACATCGTTACTAATATTTTACCTGACCATTACATGTTCTGCCGTACTGAAAATATTCTGAAAAAGTTGTCCCCCTTTGAAAATGAATGTCATTTGTAAAGAAATAAAAATAAGCAATTGCTGAAAACTGTGTTCCACCTAGTTATGCGAAATTTCAACACTCGCACACTATTACAAATGCATCAAAACAAACATGTGTAACAGTTCCTTGAAAATGGTGAGTTTTTAAAGGCGCTTGACTGTCTGGAAGTGGGGCCTATTGAGACAGACCTTTTTTTGGAATTCAATGCTTATATCAGTATACTGACACTTGTTTTGTAGAGTAATATACACGCTTTTATTACAAAAACAACAAAACAAAAAAGTTTTCAGCAATTGTTTATTTTTATTTCTTTACAAATGGCATTCATTTTCAAAGGGGGACAACTTTTTCAGAATATTTTCAGTACGGGACAGTACGGCAGAACATGTAATTGTTAGGTAAAATATTGGTAACGATGTTTTTCGTATATAAAATATTTCTGTGTTTTGGTGATATACTCCTAAACCTTAACAGGTGCATTAAATTTAACAGATAATCTGCATTTGCATGTTATCATGCACAACACAAAACCAGTTTCTGAGGTAATGGAGGTAGAAGTATAGAGAAGGAATGTCCAGGACAAAATCACTTCAAACGTACACATTTAGGCACCGCGGCTTTGTTGTCTATAATCATATTAATGAAAATCAGTACAATTAGGCATACCATATTTACAGAGACCCGAGTACATTCGGGTTATCCGATATAGGGTTAGGGATGTTTTTGGACAACACTAGAAATCCAAGAAAATCTCATTTTGGTGTTTTACGGTCATGAAGGTCATTAATTCCAGGCTAAATATTGAACTTATAGTCAAATTTGGAAGGTTTTGTTCGCGTTTCTTAACAAAAACAATAAGCAGACAAAATAAAGTGTGCAACGATCAACCAGATTGTACGAAAGGACAAATCTGTATTTGATCAAAGAGCGATAATTAGACATCTTTAGCGGTATTCTATAGGATTATAGTAGGGAACTATGTACATGTGGTATAAGAAAAAATTAGCACCAATTATTTTTCGCACTCCATCTCTGTTTTAACATTTCGGAAAATGAACTCTTAAATGCACTGCATTACCTCAACATTGTAAGACAGCAACATAAATAAATAAAATTTTAGATATCAGGAAGCAATTGCTATATTTCTTAAGAAGGCTTTGAAACTTAGTTACTGACAGATTATATGTTACGGAATTACAAAATAGTTAGTCGTTTTACTGATTTTTCTATTTAAAATTGAAAAGCGTTTGTAACGGGATACTGAATGTAAATTGACTTAATTATGTAGGGATAACGCATGTTTTTTCGTGTTACAACATCTGCAGAATCCCGAGGGATTTGTTGGTACCCGAGCCCGTTAGGGCGAGGGTACCAACGATTCCCGAGGGATTCTGAAGATGTTATAACACGAAAAGATCATGCGCTAACGCTATTCTAGCATAAAACGCGTAAAAACCAGGTAAATGAATATATTGTCCCTCAACGTCATTATATTTCCATGAAATGCGCGGTAAAGTCTACGTTGTTTTTTCACGTTGACGTCATTTCCTTTTGAATTATCCGTTTTGGGGCCGTAATACGTTTACGCTTTGCCACGGAAGGAGCATATATAACAAGAGGGCCAAGATGGCCCTAGGTCGCTCACCTAAGAAACACACCATAACAGTGTAAAACATGTTTGACCTAGTGATATCATGGAAACAAATATTCTGACCAATTTTCATTAAGACTGGACCAAAAACCTGGTCTCTCGAGATTAAACAAGCATTTTCTTAGATATGACCTAGTGACCTAGTTTTTGACCCTAGATGACCCATACTCAAAATCGACCTAGATTTTATCAAGGCAATCATTCTGACCAAAATTCATGAAGATCAATTGAAAAATACAGCCTCTATCACATACACAAGTTTTTTCTTTGATTTGACCAAGTGACCTAGTTTCTGACCCCAGATGACCCATATTCAAATTCGACCTAGATTTCATTAAGGCAATCATCCTGGCCAAATTTCATAAAAATAAATTGAAAAATATAGTCTCTATCGCATACACAAGATTTTTCTTTAATTTGACCTAGTGATCTAGTTTTTGACCCTAGATGACCCATGTTCAAACTCAGCCTAGATTTTATCAAGGCAATCATTCTGACCAAATTTAATGAAGATCAATTGAAAAATACAGCATCTATCGCATACACAAGGTTTTTCTTTAATTTGACCTAGTGACCTAGTTTTTGACCGAAGATGACCCATATTCAAACTCGACGTAGATTTCATCAAGGCAAACATCCTGACCAAATTTCATAAAAATCAACTGAAAAACACAGCCTCTATCGCATACACAAGTTTTTTCTTTAATTTGACCTAGTGACCTATTTTTTGATCTCAGATAAACCATATTCAAACTCGACCTAGATTTCATCAAGGCAATCACTCTGACCAAATTTCATGAAGATCAATTGAAAAATACAGCCTCTATTGCATACACAATGTTTTTCTTCGATTTGACCTAGTGACCTAGTTTTGATCCTAGATGACCCATGTTCAAATTCAGCATAGATTTCATCAATGTAATCATTCTGACTAAATTTCATGAAGATCAGTTAAAAAATACAGCCTCTTTCGCATACACAAGGTTTTTCTTCGATTTGACCTAGTGACCTAGTTTTTGACCCCAGATGACCCATTTTCAAACTCGGCCTAGATTCCATCAAGGTAATCATTCTGACCAACATTCATGAAGCTCAATTGAAAAATACAGCCTCTATCGCATACACAAGGTTTTTCCTTGATTTGACCTAGTGACCTACTTTTTGACCCAAGATGACCCATTTTCAAACTTGGCCTCGATTTCATGAAGGTAACCATTCTGACCAAATTTCATGAAGATCAATTGAAAAATACAGCCTCTATCGCATACACAAGGTTTTTCCTTGATTTGATCTAGTGACCTAGTTTTTGACCCCAGATAACCCATTTTCGAACTCGGCCTAGATTTCATCAAGGTAATCATTCTGACCAAATTTCATGAAGATCAGTTGAAAAATACAGTTTCTATCGCATACACAAGCTAAATGTTGATGGACGACAGACGACAGACAGACGACAGACGACGGACAT
Source organism: Mercenaria mercenaria (assembly GCF_021730395.1). Lineage (NCBI taxonomy): Eukaryota > Metazoa > Mollusca > Bivalvia > Venerida > Veneridae > Mercenaria > Mercenaria mercenaria. The sequence goes on along the minus strand of NC_069370.1, from coordinate 17,049,089 downwards.
CGAGCGATCAGAAAAACTCACCTGAGTGAGCTAAAAAGGTGTTATAACAGCACGTAAGCGCGAGAATCTCTCTGTTAACATACGTTTTCTCTCCTGTTAAACACCCCCGAAAAGTGACATTCTAGCATAAAACTTCTGTTCTTGTCACTTTTCGGGGGTGTTTTAACAATAAAGAAAACGTGTGTTAACAGAGATTCTCGCGCTCACGTGCTGTTATAACACCTTTTTATATATGCGCGTTCCGTGGCAAAGCATAAACGCATAACGGCCCCAAAACGGATAATTAAAACGGAAATGACGTCAACGTAAAAAAACCACGCAGACGTTCCCGCGCGTTTCATGGAATAATGACGCTGAGGGAGAATGTATTCATTTATTAGTGTTTTCTTTCGCTTTTTATGCTATAATAGCGTTAGCGCATGTTCTTTTCGTGTTATAACATCTTCAGAATCCCTCGGGATTCTGCAGGCGTTATAACACGAAAAAACATGCGTCATCCCTATAATAACAGCATGCAGTTTTATGCTAGAATAAAGCTTTATTCTCCGCGCCCACAGGCGCGGAATATTTGTGATGGCCTTTTTTGAGTACAATGTATGTTGTAAATGACGAGTTGGTCCTTTCGATTTGCAAAATTTAAAATTTTTATTGTCTGGCCTGGCCCATAATATTGGCATGATATTAAAAAACACAAACGAGAAAAATAAGTTTCATAAGAAGAAAAGAAGCAGGACAGAAATCATGTCGCAATGGTGGAGCTGGCGAGAATTGTTTTTCGGTTACGAAAATATCAAAGCATTGCAAGACTTATAGACCCGCTTGTGGTTCAATACCGAGGTTTGTGAGATACATTTTGATCGTTTTGTAAGAAGCATCATTCATTTCCTTTTGTTTGCCTGCTGTACATGAGTTTTACAGGTGATTTTCTATGATCGAACGGTGAACGCCATCTTGTTAGACTACACGTTTTTGATGAAAAAGTACGAGTTTCGCATCTCATTGTGCAAAAACGGTTTATGACAGCAAGAAATGAGAATGTGTTTTATGGATATTTATATTTAAGCAGTGTGAGGGCGTATCAGCTGGTATTTTAACGTTACAAATGAGACTTTTACAGCAGCTGATAATGACCATATACCAAAATTGCCATTCTGACAGCTGGATCCCTTGTCTATAAATAGGGGTTACTATACCCTTGACAACCCCAGAACCTTTATGTGATTACCCCTGTGGTTTGAATAGACTGTTTAGAAACTCATGTTCTTATATTCATAATATGCCCAAACTTCAGTTTTAAAGAAAGATCATTTTAGCCAAAGTCTGGGGTCCAGTGCCATTAAGTATTAGTACTTTAATTGTCCAGATGAAAAACCCACAGTGCGGCACATTGTCGATGTTTTCTAATTTCAAGCTATGGTGTGTGTGTTTGGGTTTAACTTCTTTTTCAAGATTTTTTCAGTCATATAAATGACGGTGTCTACTTGTTTTTGGGGGGTTTTTTGTTGGGTTTAACGCCGCACCGACACAATTATAGGTCATATGGCGACTTTCCAGCTTTGATGGTGGGGGAAGACCCCAGGTGCCCCTCTGTGCATTATTTCATCACGGTCAGGTACCTGGGTAGAACCACCGACCTTCAGTAAGCCAGCTTGATGGCTTCATCACATGAAGAATTCAACGCCCCGAGTGAGGCTCGAACCCACATCGATGAGGGGCAAGTGATTGGAAGTCAGCGACCTTAACCACTCGGCCACGGAGCCCCCGTGTCTACTTGTAGCAGTGAGCACAATGCCCAACTTTACAGTGCTGCCTCACTGGAATATCATGTGTCTACCTAGTCACATTACACAGGATTCTGAACAACTCACAGTGTCACAAATTGACATACGGGCCTTATTTTATCTGTAGTGTAAATGCAGGTATTGCATCATCTTTTTGTAAATTTTGAGTTATTGAGGTAAAAGTCAGATTTCACGCATAAAATACCTCTCATGTTTTTCTGTATTTCATAACTTAAATTTCCATGTAAATTTCATTAAATTCGGTTCAGTAATAAGAAAGTTGATATTTTATAAACTTCAGTAATTTATGTTTTTATCCCCAAAACCACTATAATGGGCCTCAAATTGTCAATTTCAATCCGCGCCAAAGTAGTTAGATTCCCCGGCTATATCGTGAATCCCGTGGAAATACAAATAGTCAAGAGTTTACGCATAGGCCGTGAATCCCATGAAATTTAGTATTTGGCGGGACATCACCCTTTAAATAGACTGGACTAGATATGCCTTGTGCACACCACCTTCCGACATTATAGACGAATCTATGTCTGAATTATTTTCTTGCTAGTGTAGCAGTGTGTATATAATGTATATAATTAGTCTATGATATCAATTGTCCGATTAGCTCAGTTGGTAGAGCATCTGACTTGCAAGCAGAAGGTCGCAGGTTCGAGTCCTGTATCGGGCTGCACATTTTTCCGCTCCTATTACATTGGTGCCGTGAGTGTGGTGACTAGCCTTGGAATCCTAGAGCTAGGGTGAAGCAATGGCTGGGTTAGTCAAAAGAACCTGAGTTTGTCTTTGAAAAAAAAAGGAGGGAGGAATGTAGCAGTGTGTATATAATGTATATAATTAGTCTATGATATCCATTGTCCGATTAGCTCAGTTGGTAGAGCATCTGACTTGTAAGCAGAAGGTCGCAGGTTCGAGTCCTGTATCGGGCTGCACATTTTTCCGCTCCTATTACACTAGAAATTTATGCTCGATCGAGCTTCTTCCGCCAGACGATTTTCCTGGTGATGTCATAACCCGGAAGTTTGTTTGTTTGTTTTGGGTTTGACGCCGTTTTTCAACAGTATTTCAGTCATGTAACGGCGGGCAGTTAACCTAACCAGTTTTCCTGGATTCTGTACCAGTACAAATCTGTTCTCCGCAAGTAACTGCCAACTTCCCCACATGAATCAGAGGTGCATAACCCGGAAGTACAATGCCCGAGGTTCATTTGTCTTCACTCGCCTGGATGTGATATTCCCAGCGCAGAGCTTTCGTACCATGGTTGTGCCGTAAACCGCAAAGACGCTGATTTTTGTTATCCTCTGAAGTCAGCTCAGGGATGCATTCACCTACCACCATAGGGAGCCAATACGGACTCAACGTATTCACGGTTTAAAGGGACTTTATTTCAAGATACGTTTTGATATTGTTTGTGCTACTTAAAGTTAGCAATTTAATAAAAGAACTGTGACACGTCACTTTAGAATGGAACTGTAAGATCTTTTGTATCCGGAGATACTGAACTTTGATTTTTTTTCTTTCTTATAATCAGTTTTTTTTCATATCATCTATGCATTGTTAATAATCATCTTATGTAAATAAATTTGTAAATATTGTAAAGGGTGTTGATGTTTTGATGGTTACTGTCGCCGGTACGGCCTTTCCTGTCACACACAGCAGGGAACAGCGTGTGATTTGATAAATAATTAGCATCAATTATCAAGTCTGCAGTCCATCTATACACTACGGTCATCGACATATCAAGTACATTTTCTTTATCTATATTAATTAATGGTAAAAATAAGAAACATTTACAACAGCATGAACCCTAAGTAGATATTCAAATCTCAATGAATCAGGTGAAGACTGCAGATACCCGGTCTCTCCAAAATTAGTTTATCATAAAATAATGAATTTATATAAATTCTACATCAGACAAAGCCATTAGTTTAAGAATACTGTGGTTTAAATCAAACTTTATATTGTTTTTGGTAAAATGACGGATTGGTGAACTGATATGGAATATCTACCATAACCCAGGTATTTGGCTCTAATAAGCTAAACCAAGAAAATAAACACGCAACAAACAGTATGAAAAACGTTGAATAAAAGAATGTGAAGGCAAATGACAGAGAGATTGATCATGAGATGGATGAGTGTTACAGATCAAGTCCGATTAAAAAATGTAAAAAAGTTTTTTTGAAGATGCACTCTTCTCTTAACTTCTATCAATAACCTATGTGAAGTGAATGCCGATATGTATGTTAGATAAAGAGCTAATAACATAAAGCAGTACAGATAAATGCAGCAATCATGTGTACAACACATTGTTAAATAAAAAGTGTAATTCACAAAGTTAGCATTAAAGAGTGCTAGGTAATTTTAAAACACACAGTTGACTTAATTTTACTTACCTATTGGAAGAAGCTGTACAAGCAGGAACAGTAACCCTGCAATGTTATTCACCAAAGTAAGGACAAGATTTGTCACCCCTTCAGCTACCGGATATGTTACTTCACATGCCATTTCGAAGAACAATGGAGATGCAGTACCCAAAAAAACGTTAGCACTGATATAGCTGGTATATATGGCAGCTGAAATTTAGATTGAAACTAGAATGTGTCTGTAGGACACAGGGTGTGCCCCCCACTGGTACATTTGTCACAAATAAGGGGCAATAATTCAAATGTTTGCAGTCTTAAGGGGGTATAGCCTCAACAAACATTTTATGAAAAGGATTCATTATTCTAGGCCATATACTTTTGAGCTATGAGCATCACAAACAAAAAATCCACTATTTCGGCTAGTTCAAGGGCCATAACTCTGTAATAAGCATTAAGATTCTCAAGAAGAATGCCAAGTGTGCAAGGTCACATCATGATAAAGACTCAAGCAAGGTTTCATGAATTTACATCAAATATTTTTTGAGCTAGGCACATAATTAGGTGAAAATATGCATTTTTTTACTATTTCTGGGGCCATAACTTTAACAAGAGATCACAGAGTGATCTTGGCGCCCACCAATGTGCCATTTTTGAGTGTTCCAAATTTCTAGACTTGACCAGCTCAAGGTCAAATTTCATTTCCGTACACAACACTGTGCATGTGGTCCAAATTCGAAAGCTGTAGCTTGAGAAATGTGAAAGTAGGTCACTAGGTCAATGTCAAGGTCAAAGTTTGTTTCGGTACACAATCCTATGTATGTGGTCTAAATTTGAAGCCTGTAGCTACGGAAATGTGAAAGTAGGTCACTAGGTCAATCTTAAGGTCAACGTTTGTTTCGGTACACAAAACTATGCAAGTGGTCTAAATTTGAAGGCTGTAGCTTGAGAAATGTAAAAGTAGGTCACTAGGTCAGAATCAAGGTCAAATTTTATTTTGGAATAAAAACTATGCATGTGGTCCAAATTTGAAGCCTGTACCTTCAAAAATGTGAAAGTAGGTCACTAGGTCAATGTAAAGGTCAAAGTTTGTTTCGGTATACAAAACTATGCATGTGGTCCAAATTTGAAGGCTGTAGCTTGAAAATGTAAAAGTAGGTCACTAGGTCAAAATCAAGGTCAAATTTTTTTTGGAATACAAAACTATGCATGTGGTCTAAATTTGAAGCCTGTACCTTAAAAATGTGAAAGTAGGTCACTAGGTCAATGTAAAGGTCAAGTTCATTTCAGTACACAAAACTATGCAAGTGGTCCAAATTTGAAGGCTGTAGCTTGAGAAATGTGAAAGTAGGTCACTAGGCCAAAATCAAGGTCAAATTACACTTCAGAACACAAATCTATGCATGTGGTCCAAATTCAAAGCCTGTACCTTCAAAAATGTGAAAGTAGGTCACTAGGTCAATGTGAAGGTCAAAGTTTTTTTCAGTACACAAAACTATGCATGTGGTCCAAATTTGAAGGCTGTAGCTCGAGAAATGTGAAAGTAGGTCACTAGGTCAAAATCAATGTCAAATTTAATTTTGAAACACGGAACTATGCATATGGTCCAAATTTGACGCCTGTACCTTCAAAAATGTGAAAGTAGGTCACTAGGTCAAAATCAAGGTCAAAGTTTTTTCCAGTGCACAAAAACTATGAATGTGGCCCAAATTTGTAGGCTGTAGCTACAGAAATGTGAAAGTAGGACACTAGGTCAAAATCAAGGTCAACTCATGTCAAGGTTCATCTTACCACTCAAAAATATACATGTGGTCCAAATTTGAAGGCTGTAGCTACAGAAATGTGAAAGTAGGTCAAAATCAAGGTCAACTCATGTCAAGGTTCATCTTGCCACTTAAAAATATACATCTGGTCCAAATTTGAATGTTATAGTTATTGACAAGAACATTTTAAAAGCTTTTCCCTATATAAGTCTATATGAACCATGTGACCCCCGTGGCGGGACCATTTTTGACCCTAGGGGCATAATTTGAACAAACTTGGTAGAGAACCACTAGATGATGCTACATTACAAGTATCAAAGCCCTAGGCTTTGTGGTTTGGACAAGAAGATTTTCAAAGTTTTTCCCTATATAAGTCTATGTAAACCATATGACCCCCAGGGCGGGGCCATATTTGACCCTAGGGGTATAATTTGAACAATCTTAGTTGAAGACCACTAGATGATGTCACATACAAAATATCAAAGCCCTAGGCCCTGTGGTTTTGGACACGAGGTTATTCAAAGTTTTTCCCTATATAAGTCTATATAAACCATGTGACCCCCAGGGTGGGGCGATATTTGACCCCAGAGAAATAATTTGAATACTTTTGGTAGAGGACCACTAGATGATGCTTCAAACCAAATATCAAAGCCCTAGGCTCTGTGGTTTTGGACAAGAAGGTTTTCAAAGTTTTTCCCTATATAAATCTACGTAAAATATAGAAATAAACAAAGGGCCATAACTCACTCATAAATTGTTGAACCAGTCTGATTTTCAGGGGGACACAACTAGGGTACCAATACATCATTCTGACAAAGATTGGTCAAAATCCCCCCAGTAGTTTCTGAGGAGATGCGATAACGAGAAATTGTTAACGGAAGGACGGAAGGACGGACGTCAGACCACGGACGCAGAGTGATTTGAATAGCCCACCATCTGATGATGGTGGGCTAAAAATAGGGGGTGGAGCCAGCCAAAAAATAAGAGGTATGCAAGTTTATATCATGATAAAGACTCATGCAAGTTTTCATCCATTTATATCATATACTTTTTGAGCTAGGTGCGTCTCAAGGTGAAAATGTTTTTTACTATTTCAGGGGCCATAACTCTGAAAATAGGGGGCGCACCCAGATGAAAAATAGAAGGTGCCCAAGTTTATATCATGATAAAGACTCATGCAAGGTTTAATAAATTTACATTAAACACTTTTTGAGCTAGGCGCATCACAAGGTGAAAATGTGCATTTTTGACTATTTCAGGGGCCATAACTCTGAAAATTGGGGGCGGACCCAGTTGAAAAATAGGAGGTGTGCAAGTTCATATCATGATTAAGACTCAAGGTTTCATGAATCAATATCAAATACTTTTTAAGCTAGGCGTGTCACAAGGTGAAAATGTGCTTCTTTTACTATTTCAGGGGCCATAACTCTGGAAATAGGGGACGGAGCCAGACGAAAAATAGGAGGTGCGCAAGTTCATATCATGATAAAGACTCATGCAAGGTTTCATCAATTTATATCAAATACCTTTTGAGCTAGGCGCATCACGAACTTCGGACAGATGGACGCACGCACGCACGCACGGACAAGACCAAATCTATATGCCCCCACCACTCATGGGGGGGCACAACAATTCACAGTATGTGTTTAAATAGTAAACTGATTCCATACCATGCAGAAACAACAGTCAAGTAAAGATTTTACCTCTATAAAGGGGCCTCCCTGGCCAAGCGGTTAATGTCACTGGCTTAAATCACTTGCCCCTCACCGCTGCGTGTTGGAAATTTCACTTAGGCATAGAATTCTTACGTGTGAGAAAATCATCCATTTGGCTTACAGTAGATTGGTGGTTCTACCCAGGTGTCCAGCTGTGACTCAAACAATGCCCATAGGGGCACCTAGGGTCTTTCTCCGCCTATCATTGTGACGTTATTCATCAACCATGTATGAAAAGGTTTTACAGAAAGAAAAGCATGACAAAAAGCTTAGAAACTGACTTATAAATCATTTAAATAATAAGAAATATACAATGCTGTGACAATTTCATTTAACCTTGTACTACAAAAAAATTTGTTTCAATAATTGTTAATACAGTTGATTTTAAAGAATGACACCTTATACCCAGAAGTTATTTGAGCCGCGCCATGAGAAAACCAACATAGTGGGTTTGCGACCAGCATGGATCCAGACCAGCCTGCGCATCCGCGCAGTCTGGTCAGGATCCATGCTGTTCGCTAACAGTTTCTCCAATTCCAATAGGCTTTAAAAGCGAACAGCATGGAGCCTGACCAGACTGCGCGGATGCGCAGGCTGGTCTGGATCCATGCTGGTCGCAAACCCACTATGTTGGTTTTCTCATGGCACGGCTCATTTCATGGGTTCTTATTTGGTTTGTATGGCAGGGAAGTAAAAGTGTTTGTTGACACACACTGTAATAATACAAATACATGTCTTTAAAAAAGCTGGTTAGAAACCAAAGTTTCCAACCAAAATACATTTTTGTTGCTACATTGACAACAATTTCAGATGCAGCAAAAACAACACCACATCAAGTCTTTTTAAACAAGAGCTGCCAGAGGACAGCAACATTTGACTGTTTAGCAGCCTTAGTCAAGTGAAGAAATATGAAAGTCTTAAAATAGGTGTATTTTTATAAAACTGCAAAACAGAGTTACAGAACCTGTGCAATAAACATCAACTCATCACAGTAGACATGTGTATGAAGTTTCAATCCATTCCCATTAGTGAGTACCGAGATACCAGCTTACACACAAAAACAAAACCAAAAATTTCTTAGCTGAAAAGGGGTACAATTTTGTAAAAACAAAAATGTAAACTTAATTATGAAACCTGTGCACTGCATGTCAGATCAACACTGTGAACAAGCTTGTTTCAATCCATTCCCAGCTACCAGCTGAGATACCAGCTTTTATATACAAAAGCATTACTAAAAATTGCTAAGTAGAAAAAGAGGCATAATTTTGTGAAGATGTACAGCAGAGTTGGAACCTGTGCACTGCATGTCAGACCATCACAGTGAACAAGTGTGTGAAGTTTCAATCCATTCCCATCAGTAGGTACATACAAAAACTTTACCAAAAAAGAGCTGTCCGTAAGACAGCCAATGCTCGACTATTCAAATTTTTGTCCCAGAAGCAGGAATATTACCATAAATCTTGAAATATCTAGAGAGTTTCAATTCAGTATCTGCATTAGTTTTGGAGAGAGTAACTTGCATGCAAAACTTTAACCCGGATTTTCGAAGTTCAAAAGGGGGCATAATTTGGCCCAAATGCATGTTACAGTTATGGGACTTGATGCTTTCACTAGTTTTAAACCCCAAAGACACATGTGAAGTTTCAATTCAATACCTGCATTAGTTTTGGAGACAGTAACTTGCATGCAAAACTTTAACTAGGATTTTCTTAGTCCAAAAGGGGGCACAATTTGGCCAAAATACAAGTCAGAGTTATAGGACTTGACCCAATGAGGTTGTAAATTGACCCAGAAAAGAATAAATAAGTTTCACAGCTATATACCTTTAAGTAATAGCTATATGTACTTGCATGCAAAACCATAACCAGGATTTTCTAAGTCCTAAAGGGGGCATAATTTGGCCAAAATGCATGTCAGAGGTATGGGACTTGATGCTATCACCTAGTTTTATAACCCCGAAGACACATGTGAAGTTTCAATTCAATATCTGCATTAGTTTTGGAGATAGTAACTTGCATGCAAAACTTTAACCAGGATTTTCTAAGTCCAAAAGGGGGCATAATTTGGCCAAAATACATGTCAGAGTTATGGGACTTGACCTAGTGAGGCTGGTAATTGACCTAGAAAAGAATAAATAAGTTTCAAAGCTGTATGCCTTTAAATGATAGCCATAATGTACTTGCATGCAAAACTTCAACCAGGAATTTCTAAGTCCACAAGGGGCATAATTTGGCCAAAATGCATGTAGTAAAGGCCTTTTATGAAAATAGGGGAAAAAACTCGCAAAGAATTGATTTTTGGTGTAAGCATTCTAAAAGACGTATGTAACAACATACTAAAAGTATAGAAAAGTATCATGGTGCAAAATGTATTTTTTGGGGTAAAACGTTAAATATATAATTGAAACTATGAATTTCTGGAATCGGCCCATAATAATTCCATTGTTTTTATTAAGAAAGCGAAATTTTGCGTGTTAGTAGAGAATTATAACACAAAAAAATTTAAGCTCAAGATTATTTTTTAAAAAACCAAGATGGCCACCAAAATCCAAGATGGCCGCCATTAAATTTTCATTATACAGGAAAACCGTTTAAGTATTTCAAAAACTTCAAATAGTGTGAAAGATGACCAGCATCATAGAACATACATACATTTTATTTCAAAACGCACAAACTTCAGTCTTAAACAAATTCAAGATGGCTTCCCGATTCCAAAATGGCCGCCACAAGATCATTTAGGAATACATACACTGAATAGGAAAATGGCTCTAAAATGGTTCGACTGAAAATATTTTTCTTGCATCAAACATGATCCCCGCTTTTCTTCTGATTTTTATTCAGGACTGAGGATATTCTTCAAGAAAATGTAAGTTACAGACACTTAAAGTAGGTCCAGATGTGTTCTGCAGCCATTGGAAATATGACAATTTTATCTAGAGTAAAGAAGAACAGCTATTTAGTGTGCTGTAACATACAAGGGCATATTGGTAAAAAATGAAATCTGGCCACATGGGAAAGATTTTCTTTGACTAGAATTGATAGAAAATGACAAAATTATTGCAATTTTGCGTTAAATATTGATACAACACAAAAAATATCACATTTTTAATGTTTTGGTTGTACAGTATTGTTTCTCAAAAACTGCACATTGGTATCCTAAATATTACTGATTTCTAGTACTCAGAGGTACAACCAACATATTTAACAGTTACTGCTTAAATGTGTAATTTGTATACAGATCCCAGTAGAAAATTACAAAACAGGGCAAAAGTAGGCTACAGTTATGATAACTGATTGAAAATTATGTTGTGACAGCTATTTTTGCCAAAATTTGACGAGTTGTCATACGTTACTGAAATTACCATAAAACCTTAGACCCTGTTGGTATCAGACTATAACCTTGTGTTTTTTACATGCATCTGGGATGTTTGTACATTTCAAATGAAACTGGCACAATGTTAGAGAAACAAGTTTATCTTATAGATCTAGGCATAAAGACACTAAATAGGCAAATGGCGCGAAAAATGGTATTCGCATAATGGCGGATTCATATAGTCCTCGATTTTATTTTTTGCTCTGTAGAACTATTTTCCTTATTTTCTTTTCAGTTCTTGCTGAAATCACATGACAAATCTATGCTTGACATGTTGGTAGCATTTTCATAATGAAATGATAACACTACAGTACTTGTCATGTATACTTAGACCGTACACAACCCTCTACAATTTAAGGATCTCATTCTTTAGCTAATTTAAAAATTTGCAGTTTAAAAAAATGTGTGTTTGACTGAAAATATTTTTTCTGCATCAAACATGACTCATGCTTTTTTCTTTTTCTTTATATTTAGTATTTGACAATTTTCTGCAAAACAATGTGAGTTATAAAAATTTAAAATATGCCCTGATGTGTGCTACAGTCATTGGAAATATATCAATTTTGTAAAAAATAAAGAAGAACGGCTTTGAAGTGTGTTATAACCTTTACCAAGAACACAAATTGATAAAATTTTACTAAAATATGTTTTGCAAAAGCAAAGAAACCTATATCATAACAACACTTCCACGTAGCATATATATATCAATATTATGTATGTCAAATTAGGTTACAATGTCTCAGACTAACTGACAAACTATGTAGAATGTCCTTTGTTAAAACACGTAGAGCTAGTGAAACCATATACCTCGTATATTTTTTTTTCTCTGACTATCTCGCCTAAATGATTTGTGTTCCAATATTTTATAAATAATTGCAGTTATCAGGGATAAAAACTAGCTATTTTTATTTAGGGACCCAGACTGTCAAAAATAAATATTCAACATTAGGTATATAAGCATTTTCTCAAACAATTTAGGGACCCAGCCCAAAATCTATATAGCCATGGGCTACTGGGCCCCTGCTAATTTGTATCCCTGGTTATGAGCTAGATAATTTCAGGGATCAGGCAAAAATCACTCAATGTTTCAAACTAACAACCTTCAACTAATGATAATCAGCTCAAACTTCTATAGGCTGGGGATGCTATATTTGACAGGTCTTTTTGTTGAAGTTCCGGTCAGACAATGTCTTTGAATGGACAACATACAAAAATAGAAAAAAATAGAAACTCCACAGGTTGCTCAACACAACAAACATGAAAATGTTGCAGGCTCGGTTTGATTGAGCCTGTTCATGGACGGTAGTGAAAATGCATGCTACCGTCCACGCCCTCTAGCCCCGGGTGAGCAGAACTCAACATATACACATGCTAAAAGTACAAAAAATGATTCAGAGACATCCACAGATGTGTTTTCACATAGATGTTCAGCCGATGTTCTCTTACTTGAAGTTGCAACTCAGTATGATTGCCCTGATTCTTGGATGCTCAGTGTTTATATGCTATAACATATAGCATTAAACCACCATATTGGTATGAATGTTGAACCCCGTCTGTGAGCATGAACTCTCTTACTGACTCAGAAGATTACCAAACCAAACGTCTCTGTCTCAACTTTCCAATGCTCAGCCTGTATTTGCTATCGTCTATCCCGTAAAGGTTTAATTTCTATGTGCTGGCCCTACCCTTACAGAAGCAAGCCTCTGTGGCGTACATGCTGCGTATTTGCTGTGTATATGCCGCGAACACAGTAGTACGCCAGAGGAGTACATTTTACATACACCGCATGCCGCGTACATGCCGTGTACTATTTCGACGAGTACACAGCATGTACGCAGGAGGTCACTAGTACACTTCAAGTACGCAGCACAGACTCTGAAAATTTAAGGAGTACACTGCATGTACGCAGGAGGGACTTCTACAAGAAAATAGTACACTGCATGTACACTGCAGATACTTTGAAATTTGTGCAGTACACTTCATATACGCGGGAAAGACTTGTACAATTTCTTTTGGCATTTATACTGTTTTTTTTTATAAGTTAAAAGTCTGAAGTAAACTTCATATACGCGGGAGGGACTTCATGCAGGAAGGATTTGTACATTTTTTTTTTTTGGAAGCAAGAACTTGATTTCCGAGTAACTTTTATCTTAATAGCATAGAATAGTTCAGATTACCGGTATTCTGAACAATAAAAATTTGCCAAACTATTTGCAATGTTCATTTGTGAAGCTTACATCTTAGTGATTTCTGAGCTGCACCTTGCATGCAGTGTAAAAATATATTCTTTTTCATTTCGAATTAATCCTGGAGCTTTCTAACTTGGATAATTGAAAAGCCTTATTTGAACTTTGTTGCATTACATTTTGTAATACATGAAATAATTACCAAGATAATGCCTCAACAGCGCCCGAATGAGAAGAATTAATAGCTCTCACTGTTATTTGAATACTCTTAAGCAAAACACCACTCTATCATGTTTTATAAAGGCTTTAATGCTCATTATGTTAACTCATTAAGGCCTCACCAAATTAAAAAGTTGTTCATCGGATTTGCCGCTCGTATATTTTCAGAACGTTTTTGGCTAACTGCGCTTGCCCCATTGGAAAAAATCAATCCAAAATTTTTTGGTGCGCTACTTTTTACGGACGTAAAAGTGTATAAATGCTTATATAATTCCAGTCCTAGATTGTTCTCAGGTGGATTTTAATCAAAATAAATACATACTACGCACACATCGTCTATAATAAATCATAACACTTATATTTAGTTGCATTAAAGTTGTTTCCCCTTGATGCAGTTACGCCATTTTCTTCTAATGTTTACCAAATTACATGCTACAAAAATTGATTTATTTCATTGAAAAGTGGATGGAGAAAAGCATACTAATTTATTTGATAACATCAATCTACATTATTTTGGTAAGGGTAAATACTTATAAATGCATGTCACTTATCTTTTTTCTGTTTTTTTCTGTCCAAATGATCAGCATTTGCATACGAAAGTTGGTAGGGTAAGGAATTTACATTATCACAGCAGTTTCGCCACAAGAGTACAGAGCATGTATGCAGCAGGAGTACACAGCATGTACGCCGCAGGACTCGGGCCAGGAGTACACAGCATGTACGCCGCAGGAGTACACAGCATGTACACCGCAGGAGTACACAGCATGTACGCCGCAGGGGTAGTACACCGCAGGCTCATTTGCATGTGAAAAGTGTATGTGCCGCGTACATGCTGCGTACTATTTCTCGCATACTAAATTCCTCCAGCGTACATCCTGTGTACTATGTAGTCCACAGCATGTACGCAGCAAGTAGTACGCGGCAGAGCTCATTTGCATGTCAAAAGTGTACTACAAACGTACTATCGGTGTATGTGCGGTGTATATCCTGCGTACTATTGATTTCAGTACACATCATGTACGCATCATATACGCTGTATGTACACAGCAAGAGTACGCAGCAGGCCTTTTTCTTCTGTAAGGGTAAAGCTCGAAACCTAGTTACAATACTGCAACTCTTTTTTAGTCTCAAATCTTCTTTTATGTAATTTATCTGCCATTTCAGTGTAGCTGCAATAGCTCATTTAAGGTACTTGAATAAATTATAAGTTGAATCCTCAATGTGTTTACATCAATCGCTGGATAGAAAATGACTTCATTGTAATCTGTCTTATTAACTTACCTAGCAGAGGTGTATTTTAATTGCAGCTATAACTTGTTTCTGATAGGTCCAAATTTTAACATATTTTACAACAAGAACATGAGTACTTGCTGTAATAAATAGTTGGTTCCCTTTTACTATTGTATATAACATCACGTGTGATGATGAAATCAAGTTATCACTGTAATTAACCATATACAACACACTAAATAGCTGTTCTTCTTTATTCTATATAAAATTCACATATTTGCAATGGCCGCAGCACACACCAGGACCAATTTAAAATGTAAAATGTCTGTAACTTACATTTTCTTAAAGAATATTGTCAGTTCTGAATAAAGAAATATAAAAAGTCGAGGTTAGGTCTGATGTGGGAAAATATTTTCAGTCAAACACTCAAACTACAAAATTAGCTAACAACGATCGAGACTGCAGATTGTAGAGGTGGTGTATGATCTAAGTATACATGGCAAATTCTGTAATGTTATTATTTCATTATGAAAAGGCTACCTACAGATGAAGCATAGATCTGTCATGTGATTTCAGCAAGAATTGAAAAGAAAATAATGAAACAAAACCTGAGGACAATTTGAATCCGCCATTATGCAACTATCATCTATTTCGCGCCATTTTTCTATTTAGTGAAAACAGAACTGTAAACAATTTCAATGTAATTTTTCCCAAAAACATGATTATCAGATAGGAAATGATCCTACTAAGAAAAGATGGGAAATGATCCTACTAAGAAAACAAATACTTGTACTCATATATGTTTTGTTAATAAATAAGGAAGGACAATTTCTACTGCTGAATGACTCAAAAAATTTGTCTGTATACTTCACTATTGACCCGTATTAAATCTTCTGGCAGTATGTTTTCCATCTTAAGCTGAATATAACAATAATCAACTTATTGTATGTAAAAGCAATGATATGAGACAATTTGACATAAAATCAATGATAATTCTGGTTTAAATGTCGTTTTTTATGGCGGCCATATTGGATTTAGGACGCCATCTTGCTTTTTTCAAAATTTCTAATTAATCTACGTTTTGTACAATATAGTAATCTAATGTTGTGCCAAATTTGGATCTCTTAAGATGCATAATTCTGTTGCTATAGGTCGATTCCAGAAATCCACAGTTTCATTTATTTTTTTAACATTTTTACCCCAAAATAGACATTTTGCATCATGCTTCTTTCCTACACTTTTAATATGTTGTTACATACATCCTGTAAAATACTTACACAAAAAATCAATTCTTTGCGAGTTTTTTCTTTTATTTGGCATTTCGGCCATAAATGGCCTTTACTAATGTCAGAGGTATGGGACTTGATCTAGTGAGGTTGGTAATTGACCTAGAAAAGAATAAATAAGTTTCAAAGTTATATGCCTTAAAGTAATAGCTATATATACTTGCTTGCAAAACTTTAACCAGGATTTTCTAAGTCCAAAAGGGAGCATTATTTGGCCAAAATGCATGTCAGAGGTATGGGACCTGATGCCATCACCTAGTTTTATAACCCCAAAGTTTCAATTCAATATCTGCATTACTTTTGGAGATAGCAACTTGCATGCAAAACTTTAACCAGGATTTTCTAAGTCCAAAAGGGGGCATAATTTGGCCAAAATACATGCCAGAGTTATGGGACTTGACCCAGTGAGGTTGGTAATTGACCTAGAAAAAGAAAAAATAAGTTTCAAAGCTATATGCCTTTAAATGATAGCCATATGTACTTGCATGCAAAACTTTAACCAAGGTGTGACGCCGATGCCGACGCCAACGCAAGGGTAAGTAGAATAGCTAGACTATTCTTTGAAAAGTCAAGCTAAAAATAATTTTCAAAGCTAAATGCCTTTAAATGATAGCCATATGTACTTGCATGCAAAACTTTAACCAAGATGTGACGCGGACGCCAACGCCAGGGTGAGCAGAAGTGCTAGACTATTCTTCGAATAGTCGAGCTAAAAACAAATTGGCGAGTCAAATAGCTCTTCCTATTCTTGGAATAGTCAAGCTAAAAATGCAAACAACTAAACAAACCTTTCATGACTGAATGACAGAGAATGGTCTGATAAATGGGCATCATGGATAACGGAACATATTCTTTATACTGTCTTCTTCCTATGAGCCAGGTTTCATGAAAAACAATCTTCAGTACTAAAAAAGGTATCTCTTGATCCGTATTAAGTGACTTACTAACTGACGGATGGACACACAGACAGACAGTTGCACAAATGAATGAATATGAAAAAATAAATTGATGTAAATATTATGACAAACAGGCAACAATGTGTCTCACAAGACTTTGGGCTAATGGGGCATCATTTCCTTGCAGCACACATTCTGTGATAATACAATGAAATAAATGGGGTGCTGTCTCCTTGCAGCATATGTTTTGTGAGTTTGTTTACTAATAACACAATGATTTATCTCTAAGTGATTTAACAAAATGAATAAATTTGACTAGATAATCAAATAATTACCGTCAGTATCTGGTACAACAGAGATCAAAGCAAGTGCAAACACAATAAAACATCCACCACCAGCAATATAGAGAACAACCAAAAACCACTTCATATGCTTGGCAAAAATATCAGCACATCTGAAAAAAAAACATAATAGGGAATACTCTAAAGCAATTAATAAAAATCAAATTCATATGTAAGAAGAATAGCCTGCCCTCCCCCACCCTCCTCAAGCTTTCTCAAAATAATTTAAACTAGAGCTATCACAAAAGGTGATTAATAAACATAGATGCCACACTGATACATGGAAAGTAAAATGTCACAATCATGACCTTTGACCTTCGAATGTGATCTTGACTCTGAATCTAGTGTACACAAGCTAACAACTGATGCTAGTTTTATGAAAATCCTTGCAGTAGTTATGGAACTGACATAAATTTAAGCTATTTGACCTTTGACCCATTGATGCGACCTTAACCTTGTACCTAATGACCTGTGTTGTACACTCTGCATGACCTCGGGTGAGTTTAACAAGTGAAATTTCATTCTAGTGGTTTATAAGATAAGGAGTGGACACAAATTTAAGCTAGCTGATCTTCGACCTTTATGTGTGACAAAGAGTTTCAACTTAGTGACCTGGACCATTTGCTCTACCCATCATCTTCATGAGCGGAACAATTGGAGATGCTTTTATGAAAAGCGGTTTAGATGACACTGAGCGGACATTTGACCTTTGACCTTCAGGTGTGACCTTGACCTTGGACGTAGTAACCAGGGTTATGTGCTCTGCATGTTGTCCTGATGAAGTAAATAATTTAATAATTTTTTATAAAAAGATTCCCTGCATTTTAAAGGCCAGGAGATGACAAAATTTTCAGCCCTTTAACTTCTGGCCACCCGTTGTGAACTTTGGACTTAGTGGCCTTGGTTGTCGCTCCACATGTCATCTTGCTCATAACAAAAACTGATGCTAATGGTATGAAAGTCTTCTGTATAGTTAAGAAGATACAGGGCAGATAAAAATTAAGCTTTTTGACCTTTGTTTTAAGTGTGGCCTTGACCTTAGACCTAGTGACCTAGGTTGTGCACTCTGCAAGTCCTCTTGTTGAGGTTACCAAATGGTACAAATTTTATGGAAACCTTTCAAGAGGTAAAAAAGGTATGGACCGGACACTAAAGAAAACTAGAATGTGTCTGTAGGAAACAGGGTGTGCCCCCCACTGGTACATTTGTCACAAATAAGGGGAAATAATTCAAATGTTTGCAGTCTTAATGGGGTATAATCTCAACAAACATTTTATGAAAAGGATTCATTATTCTAGGCCATATACTTTTTAAGCACATCACAAACAAAAAATCCACTATTTTGGCTATTTCAAGGGCCATAACCCTGTAATAAATGCCAAGATTCTAAGGAAGAATGCTAAGTGTGCAATGACACATCATGATAAAGACTCAAGCAAGGTTTCATGAATTTATATCAAATACTTTTTGAGCTAGGCACATAATTATGTGAAAATGTGCATTTTTTTAGTATTTCAGGGGCCATAACTAAAAATAGGGAGTGGAGCCAGCCAAAAATAAGAGGTGTGCAAGTTTATATCATGATAAAGACTTATGCAAGTTTTCAACCATTATATTACATACTTTTTGGGCTAGGTGCATCACAAGGTGAAAATGTGCATTTTTGACTATTTCAGGGGCCATAACTCTGAAAATAGGGGGCGGACCAAAATGAAAAATAGAAGGTGCGCAAGTTCATATCATGATTAAGACTCATGCAAGGTTTCATGAATCTATATCCAATACTTTTTGAGCGCTAGGCCTGACTAAGTTGAAAATGTGCATTTTTGACTATTTCGGGGGCCATAACTCTGAAAATAGGGGGCAGAGCCAGACGAAAAATAAGAGGTGCGCAAGTTCATATCATGATAAAGACTCAAGCAAGGTTTCATCAATTTATATCAAATACTTTTAGAGCTAGGTGCATCACATGGTGAAAATGTGCATTTTTGACTATTTCAGGGGCCATAACTTTAAAAATAGAGGGTGGAGCCTGCCAAAAAACAAGAGTTGTGCAAGTTTATATCATGATAAAGACTTATGCAAGATTTCAACCATTTATATTAAATACTTTTTGAGCTAGGTGCATCACAAGGTGAAAATGTGCATTTTTGACTATTTCAGGGGCCATAACTCTGGAAACAGGGGGGGCGGACCAAAATGAAAAATAGAAGGTGCGCAAGTTCATATCATGATTAAGACTCATGCAAAGTTTCATGAATCTATATCAAATACTTTTGAGCTAGGCATGTCACAAGGTGAAAAAGGCATTTTTGACTATTTCAGGGGCCATAACTCTGAAAATAGGGGGGCGGAGCCAGACGAAAAATAGGAGGTGCGCAAGTTCATATCATGATGAAGACTCAAGCAAAGTTTCATCAATTTATATCAAATACTTTTTGAGCTAGGCGCGTCACGAACTTCGGACGGACAGACGGATGCACAGACAAGACCAAATCTATATGCCCCTACCACTCATGGGGGTGGGGGGGGGGGCACAAAAAGACATGTGTGACCCAAATATAACCCTCATATACTTTGTATCTGGAGGTATAATAATAAAATGAGGTTCCAACAATATTTCTGTAGGGTTCGAGTATCTGCACATGATGCTTGCAGTTCACTTTTAAATGGATATAGCCTCTGGCAAAGGATATCAAACACTGTGCTATCATAACATGTTGTAGATACTGACTAATAATGGGGCTGATTGTGACTTTGCTCTATAAGCATTACACAAAATTGCAATTTGACAAGAATTAATTCTTTAAAACATCTTTGCAGTAAGTAATAGTGCAGCAAAGAGTATGGGCCCGGCACTTAGTAATCAAAGCAATATGTTAATACATTTTTCTCAATTTCTGTCACAAGTCTAAAATAAGATGTCCAGACCAATATTAGAACAAACTACCTATGGACACCAGATACCATATTCAGAATGAATCACTGAAATCTTAAATCCATGTAAAACTATTTAGTTTACAGCTATCTTTCCATGTATCTCAAATGGCTTTCACAAAATGTATCTCCTGACAGAAATCTGATCTCTTGTCCATCTAAGAAATGTGCTTAGTCTATTTCTTTCTTTTTGACAATTACAATCTGCCCATATATCATACTTATCACATGATTTTTCAGTGAACTACCAAAATATTAGAGTGAAATTTATCTGGTATTTTCAGAGTGAAAAATATCAAATATATTTTTCACTGGTGTGAAACTATGAAATGGATAAATTTAGTCAAAACATGAAATAAAAAGAAAATGTTTGTTTTACATGTATGATCAAAATATCTTTCACTCATGAACACAATATCTTACATTTTCACTCCCGGCTATGCCACTCATGAAAATATTGCATCTGGTGTTCATGCTGCGTTCACAGGTGAAAGATATTTACAATGAAACCAAAAAATATCCGCTATATATAACACAAATCATACTTTCCCACAACAATACAGGCAATACATGTACCAATAACACCGTAGAAACCCAGCCATGCTGCTTCCGTCTGAAATATATAAACAAGAGCAACATATTATTGTCCATAAGTACTGACCTGGCACTCATTAATTTTCACCAATATTTTCAAAAGTTTTAGTTAAAGAGATATTTATATCCTGAAAACATCTTTATTACATACTCATTTCTATTCTCCATTAAGTTACACTGGAACCGGAAAGGTCAATATTTTTCCATACACTGACGCCTGAATTTCATATTGTGTGCGTGACGTAATTCCATGTGTGTTGTTGCACTATTTTTTTTTCTATTTTGTTCAGTGTTGTCAATCATTTTCAGGCTATTTGCAAATTTATGATATTCACATTATATTTATACTTGTGGATGCGTATGTAATAAAAAGGTTATTATCTTTGCATCGGAAAATATGCACTCGTTCTTCAGTGGAAGAATATTGCGCTCCTAAAGTCGCGCAATATTTCCACTGAAGAACTCATGCATATTTCCCGATGCAAAATTTATAACCTATAAATATTGCTAAAATAACCTATATAGTTGACCGACAACATGATGTCATAGTGGTAAGGTGTCCGACTTCCATGCATATTACTACAGACATGTTTAAAACCTCAGACTGACCATTTTCTTTTTATTTCAATGTAAAGTACTGTCATAGATATTTATGCTTAAACACATATTTCACAAATTTTGTTTTCTCTTGTAGAGCTAGTAATTATTTTCTGGAAATACTGGAGACAAGTAATTTGTAATAAGATACTTTTAAAGATGTTTTGTTCAATATTTTCTACAATGGTGTACTTGAATATAAGTGTATTTCTTTCAATAAATGAGCCATAAAAATCATGGGGCCAGACTCCACGTATGTGCAGTCTGATCTGCACTGTTTACCATTCAATCAGTATTTACTTTTTGGTAAACACCCCTTTTAACCGCTATGGTACTGTCAAAATTGAAATATGGTTTTTTCATTATTTGACCTACTGACCTACTTTTTGATGGCACGTGACCCAATTTCGAACCTGACCTAGATGTCATCAAGATGAACATTCTGACTAATTTTTATGGAGATCCATTCACAAGTATGGCCTCTAGAGAGGTCACAAGGTTTTTCTATTTTTAGACCTACTGACCTAGTTTTTGACCGCACATGACCCTGTTTCAAACTTAACCTAGATATTATCAAGATGAACATTCAGACCAACTTTCATACAGATCCCATGAAAAATATGGCCTTTAGAGAGGTCACAAGGTTTTTCTATTATTTGACCTACTGACCTAGTTTTTGATGGCACGTGACCCACTTTCAAACTTGACCTAGATATCATCAAGATGAACATTCAGACCAACTTTCATACAGATCACATGAAAGATATGGCCTCTAGAGAGGTCACAAGGTTTTTCTATTATTTGACCTACTGACCTAGTTTTTGATGGCACGTGACCCACTTTCGAATTTGACCTAGATATCATCAAGGTGAACATTCTGACCAATTTTCATAAGATCTCATGAAATATATGGCCTCTAGAGAGGTCACAAGGTTTTTCTATTTTTAGACCTACTGACCTAGTTTTTGACCGCACGTGACCCAGTTTCAAACTTGACCTAGATATCATCAATATGAACATTCAGACCAACTTTCATACAGATCCCATGAAAAATATGGCCTTTAGAGAGGTCACAAGGTTTTTCTATTATCTGACCTACTGACCTAGTTTTTGAAGGCACCTGACCCAATTTCGAACTTGACCTAGATATCATCAAGATGAACGTTCTGACCAATTTTCATGAAGATCTTGTGAAATATATGGCCTCTAGAGAGGTCACAAGGTTTTTCTATTTTTAGACCTACTGACCTAGTTTTTGACCGCACGTGACCCAGTTTCGAACTTGACCTAGATATCACCAAGTTGAACATTCTGACCAACTTTCATAAAGATCCCGTGAAAAATGTGACCTCTAGAGTGGTCACAAGCAAAAGTTTACGCACGCACGCACAGACGGCAGACGCTGCGTGATCACAAAAGCTCACCTTGTCACTATGTGACAGGTTAGCTGAAAAATGATAACATTCCTTTCATGCAGAAAAATGTATACCTGCAGAACCAACTTTATTCAAGCTTTGAAGACATTTGCTTGGTGTATTATTGACTAGCTGAAATTAGCTAGTACATTCCAAGCCCACTAGCTATTCTCAAATTCCACTAGCATTTAGCTTGTATGCTTGTCTAAATTTGAACCCTGGTAAGGATTCCTCATACCTGTGATATGTCATGATCTTTGAGATTTACATCTAACACACCATTAAAACAACCAAGTATGCCCATAGATAACCCATAAATAAAGCATATCAACCAAAACGTCCGGTTTCTGAAAATCAAAATTTTACAATGAATAACATCAAAAAACATACGCTTTACATAAAACTGCAAACTGTTATGGAAACTTTCACATTAAATGTATTATGCTTTATGAAAACACCTCCATCATTCAGAAACTGAGATTTTTGCTGGTTTTTTTTTTTCATTTTAGATAATAAATATAAACTGAATCAAGATAATCAAATTCTTTTTGTATCTTTGTTTTGCTGGATTTTAAACAATTTTTCTTGTCTTTTCATAAAATTGTTAAACAAATAAAAAAGAATCAAATTCACACACTTTACCTTGCTAACTTGATAACACCGACTTTAAAGTCGAGCCTGACCATGGATGCCGTGGGGCTTGGAGGTAACGGCGGTTTCGAGGGGAAATATGTGAAGAACAACAAAAAACATAATGCTGACACACCAAATGCTAAAAATAAAAAAAAAAATTACAAATATACTAGATGTGTGCATCCATATGCCACTGGTGACCCCAATTCCTGTCGCCATATTGTTATATTTACTTATTGACAATGAATAACTAAATAAACTTTCATATTACCTCGGTTTGTTATGGACGACGGGATATGAATGATACAAATCATCGTAAAAAAACACAAAATGAAAGAATCTGAAAGAGTGAAAAAATATTCTTTTGTTGGTTCAGAAGGTGAGGAGTGTAAATACAAAACATGAGCTGTCGGAGGACTGTGAGCAACACTCAACTTGGAACAGACTTGTCTATTGAATTAAAATGAAAGGTGAAAACAGGGCAAAATTCGGTAAAAATTCAAAAAAGAGTTATGGAACCTGTTACATGCATGTCAGCTCATCACAGTGAACAAGTGTGTTTCAATCCATTCCCATTAGTGGGTACTGAAAATTATATTACCAGCCTTACATACAAAAACTTAACCAAAAACTGCTATGTCAAAAAGGGGGCATAATTTTGTAAAACTGCAAAATAGAGTTATGGAACTTGTGCAATGCAAGGCAATGTATTACAGTGAATAAGTGTGCGACGCTTCAATCCATTCCCACAAGTGTTACTGAGATACTAGCTTACATACAAAAACTTAACCAAAATGGGACGCTAACGCATGGGTGAGTCCCATTGCTTAACTATTCATTGAACAGTCAAGCTTATAAAATGCCAGGTGCACAACTTCATAAGCTGAACAACATTCAAACTGTTTTTCTGCAATAGTCTCAATTTCATTTGTATAGTACCAGTAACATATTTGCATGAAAAATACCAAGTTTCAGCTTGATTAGATTAGTTTTCAAGCTTTTATGGCATTTTCAGTAATGCGGGTCCCTGCGCCAATTTTCCTTCAAAATTGATGTTGCAACATATTCTTTAACCAGTTCTTCTAGCCAGAGGTGGTTTTTGCCCTATATCATAAATTTTCACTATAATTTGCATGCAAATTACACACTAACACTTTGAAATATACCAAATGTCTCCTCTAAAAGGTATATATAGGCAAAATTTAGAGTGTAAATGTGCATTTTTTTTTTTTTAAATACACCAAAAACAGTGAAAATGTGATTTTTTTGGTTTTTAGCATTTTTTGCAGCAAAATTTCAATGAAATGCTCATTTTTTAACAAAATCTGACAAACTAGTCCATTTATATCAATATCTGGACAAATCTCAATTTTTGCCCACATTTTCTTATAGGTCACAACCAGTTAAATAGTTTTCCCTATATATTCTATATAAAACCGACACTTTTTAAAGAGCTACCAAACATAGCTAGACCCATTTCAGAGAACAAATCCTTACCTCATTTTAAAGAGTTATGATAAAACTGATATAAAATGAAGAGAAAAGTAGGGTTAATGTATCTTCTAAGAGAGATTTCTCTAGTCACATTTGCTTACTGTAAACTGACATCAAAATCACACTGCTGTGACCTGGAAGTACTACTCATACTACAATTGAGATTCACTTCACCAAATACAACCTGCTCTCCCATCTTTCCTACCAAAATGTCACAAATACATCCACAATGAAATTTAAACAGAAACTAGCTTTAATTTAGACCTCTGTTGCCATGCCAAGTGAAAAATTAGTGTTCAAATACCTGGCAGCCATTACGCGACTAGACCAGATGGCTCCCAAGCTGGTTCCTTTAGTTTAGTTAGGCCAATAAAGTTTCACGACTGGATGAAATACTTTTCAAGATATGTGTGACACAAACTTTCAGACCCATTATGTATCTTTCTGACTAAGTCAAGGGACATACTTTGGCTTGCTGACTATATTCACAAACAAAACCCAGGTGCAAAACTTCATATCCTGAAAAATTATCTTATATGTTTTATGACTCTAGTTAAAATACTTTTTGAGACAAGTGCAACACAAACTTTTAAATCCTTTATGCATATTTTACCAAGTCAAGGGCCATAACTCTGGTCTGTCTGAGTGAAATTCCAGCAAAAATACCAGATTAACAGCTTCGTGAGCTATATAACAATTTTCTAATGTACTGTGAAATCATGTAATTTCGTCGGCACGAAATTTCGTGGTTTTGACCAAAACGGCTGTTTCGTGGGGACGTAAATTCGTGGATTTTCGTTTTTTTGAAAAAGAAAAAATCATAATTTCCACAGGAATAGATCTACTAGTACTTCTGCCCTTACAGGTGAAACCTACACGTGTCAAACAGCGCTACCATGGTTACCGAATTTGCAATCAACGCCGCGGGAATTTAGCGAGTGATCATGTGCCAATTAAAGACTGCGTTATCTATATTTATACGACCCCTAATTTGCAAAACTTTTTAAAACTGTGAAATATTCAATGAGAAAAGTTGGCGCCAATTAAAAAGTGTCAAAACCGTAGCACCTTGCACAATTAGCATTCATAATCGAAACAACATCTGATCGTGTTTTAAACAAGAACTATTTATTATACTGCAAATCAAAACACACCATTATAGATTTAAATAATGTAGTGCTAGTATAACCATAATAATTCTTACATAAACTATTATAAACTGGTCCGACTTTTTTTTTGGCAAAATGAATGCGCGTCTGCATCTAAAATTACAAGCTGTTGAACTTGTGCATGTGTTATTTCCTGCAGAGAAACGTGTAATGTGAATTAGGTATTAATGCACTGGATACAAATCTTACAATTAATTTGTAATATTTAATAGTTCCAAAGTCGTAGTTTTTTACTACATGTCAGCAAAAATAAAGGCTAGTGTATAAACATTGCATAGCGGGGCCGAAAAAAATCATATAACAGCCGTATTATAGTGTAGTTGGCACGTGGCGCTACGTCAAACTTCTATATTTAGTATCTACTTTCACTTTGACAAACATGTCATAAACAAACCACGGGTACATTTCTAAATGAAATAGTCGGTTTTGTTTCCACGCATACTTCTGTTTATCGTTGATGGAGTCTCCATAAACTACACGAAAGCTGCAGGTTAGTACTACCGCATGCATACAACTACGAATCAGATCGAATGGCTATGGTGTCTTTTTTGGCGACTTTGCGTACAATTAAAAATTATCGTGGGCATAATTTGTTCGTTGGGACTTAAATTTGTGGTTGAACTCAACCACGAAATCCACAAAAATTAATCCACCACGAATAATAATGATTTCACAGTATCAGGATTTCAGGTCAAATACTTTAGGTATCCTCAACACTTACTCAGATACTGTAAAAGCAGAAATTTCTATGGCGATTTAAATTTCGCTATATATGCGAGACCCTACATCTCGGAAAAATTAATCCTCACGTAAATATTCACCAAAACTATAATTCAAATTCAAGCAGGATACCAGTTTTACAATATCATGAATATTAAACCGCGCAAACTTGCAAATTTCTGACCCAGCGAAAATATGTGCTTTTACAGTCGATTGATGGACAGGACAAATGGACAAGGGTAAGTCTCTGGAAAAGTGCAAACATCAATAATTCAATACTTAGTTCTATATTTTTGCATTGTGTCTAAACAATAACATCGAGCTAGATAGACCATTAAAATGGCTGAAGAATTGATGTAAGTTGGTAAGTTTCAATAAACCGCATATCACTTACATTTTTGAAAAACTATTGAAATTCCTCTAAAGATGTTCAAAAGAACTGGATACATGCATTCTCATACCTAACACAGTCACATGACCCATTAAAGCACAAATTTTGCTGTCATGGAGGTTCTAAATTGTCACATAACTTTTAGGACAACCTCAGACTTCTTAAAATACGAAAGAACAAACAAAATATTTAAGCTTCTCATATGATATTTCAATAATAGTTCCCTATTTTATTTTCTTAACAAGAGCTGTCACTAATGGTGACAAATGCCCCCGCAGCGCCTTGACCTTTGACCTGGTGACCTTGACCTTTGACCTGGTGACCCCAAAGTCAATAGGGGTCGTGTACTCAATAAGTACTATCAGTATGTGAAGTCTGAAGGTCCCGGGTGCAGTGGTTCGCGAGTAAAGTGCCTTCATGCAAAAAGTTAACATTGTGACGAACGAACGAATGGATGGACAGTTGAAAACTAACATGCTTCCCTTCGGGGGCATAAACAAGAGGACCATGATGGTCCTGAATCGCTCACCTATCCCCACATGACCCAGTGTTGAACTGAGTATGACGTCGTTATTTCTATTATTTGACATAGTGACCTAGTTTTTGAGCACAAGTGACCTAGATATCATCAAGATAAAAAATTCTGACCAATTTTCATGAAGATCCATTGAAAAATATGGCCTCTAGAGAGGTTACAAGGTTTTTCTATTATTTGACCTAATGACCTAGTTTTTGGAGGCACGTGACCCACTTTTAAATTTGACCTAGATATCATCAAGCTGAACATTCTCACCAATTTTCATGAAGATCTCGTGAAAAATATGGCCTCTAGAGAGGTCACAAGGTTTTTCTATTTTTGACTACTGACTATTTCTTACCCATGACCCAGTTTCGAACTTGACCTAGATATCATCAAGTGAACATCTACCATTTTCTGAATCCATTGAAAAAGGCCTCTAAGAGGTCACAAGGTTTTCTATTTTCAGACCTACTGACCTAGTTTTGACCCACTGACCAGTTTCGAACTGACCTAGATATCATCAATGAACATTCTGACCAATTTCATGAGATCATGAAAATATGGCCTCTAGAGAGGTCACAAGGTTTTTCTATTTTTAGACCTACTGACCTAGTTTTTGACCCACGTGACCCAGTTTCGAACTTGACCTAGATATCATCAAGGTGAACATTCTGACCAATTTTCATGAAGATCCATTGAAAAATATGGCCTCTAGAGAGGTCACAAGGTTTTTCTATTTTTAGACCTACTGACCTAGTTTTTGACCGAAACGTGACCCAGTTTCGAACTTGACCTAGATATCATCAAGGTGAACATTCTGACCAATTTCATGAAGATCCATTGAAAAATATGGCCTCTAGAGAGGTCACAAGGTTTTCTATTTTTAGACCTACTGACCTAGTTTTTGACCGCACATGACCCAGTTTCGAACTTGACCTAGATATCATCAAGCTGAACATTCTGACCA
Organism: Mercenaria mercenaria; assembly: GCF_021730395.1. Classification (NCBI taxonomy): domain Eukaryota; kingdom Metazoa; phylum Mollusca; class Bivalvia; order Venerida; family Veneridae; genus Mercenaria; species Mercenaria mercenaria. Next base: position 17,020,491 of record NC_069370.1, on the reverse strand, counting down.
ATTTTCATGAAGATCCATTGAAAATATGGCCTCTAGAGAGGTCACAAGGTTTTTCTATTTTTAGACCTACTGACCTAGTTTTTGACCGCACTGACCCAGTTTCGAACTTGACCTAGATATCATCAAGTGAACATTCTGACCAATTTCATGAAGATCCATGAAAAATGGCCTCTAGAGTGGGTTTTCATTAACAGAAGTTTTTGACGACGTGACCCATCAACTTGACGATATCATCGTGACATTCTGACCCGAGTCTGATTGCTCAAAGTCACAAGTTTTCTATTTTGTGACCAGTTGAGCACATGACCCATTTCAACTGACCAGATATCATCAAGGTGAACATCTGACCAACTTTCATAAAGATCCCATGAAAATGGAGGCCTCTAGAGGGTCACGAAAGGTTTTCGACGGTACGACGGGACAGGACGTGCGAACAGGACCTGATCATCAAAGGGAATTCACTTGTCACTTAATACAGTGACTCAAAAGAAAGTCACAGATGGGAACACAGTACAAGAGGACAAGGATCAGCGGACACAAGGTACTACTTTACATAAATAGGAACGGGGAACAAGACAAAGAAAAGTGAATCAATCCTTACACACAGACCCAAAAAAACACAAAGGGAACTAGGTAAAAAGCAGAAAAACATTACAACTTAGGATCAGCCAACAAGTTATCAAACGTAGGGCACACTCCAAAACAAACCACTACTCAAAAACAGAAACAATCAACAATGGAACAACTGGATGGGCAACCAAAATAAGGGAGGCAGAAATACTTAGAAAGACGAGAAAGGGGATGCTAAACAAGGGATAAGCAATGGGAGGGGGCAATAGGGGGAGTGAGGAGAAAGAGGAAAGAGATGCTAACAATAAGCAAGACAACATATGCAACACAAATAACACGACAGAAAGCAAGTCCTAATACTCGAAAAATATCAAACGAAATATTGGCTATTTCAAACACAGCATAACCTCTTAACCTATAAATTCATCACTGGAAACACAGAAATGTTTTGTTCAAGAATTCATTTGTTTTGGGATAAAGCATCATTAAATTTTAGGAGCAGTATTTCAGTAAATATAATGGCAGACAGTGAATCTAACCAGTGTCCCTGGATTCTGTAACGGTGCTTATCTGTTCTTCGCAAGTATCTGCAAACATGACGGTCCTACTCAATCAAACTGTGAAAATATTCAACGTCACAGTTACTGATGGCAAACTGTGAATGTAAAGAGTCATAAACTAAAGGATGCATGGAAAAACAAACATGCAAGGATGGTCTGTCCCCACCGATAATATTTCACGTTTGTCATGAGACATAACCACGTGAATAACCATGTGAAAAGTAACAAGACTCAGTGATTTCACAAACTGTTTAAGAAAATTCTATGCACATATACTGATCAAAACTTAATTGTAAGGAGAGTCTTAAACTAAAGGATGCATGAAAATACAAACTCCAAAGATGTCTCCCCACCTTTGGATACATAATTTGCATGTTGGGGGTCATGAGGCCATAACCACGGAATAACATTCATGAAAATTTTAAACAATCATTTTTCCAATACTAAAGATTAAAAGAACAACTTCATCACTATAACAATTTTTATTAGAAATTATTTGTACGAGGAGATAGATGTTGTTAATTTATATAAAATTGAACATACAATTTTACAAATCTCATAACTGTCTCCCCTGACATATTTAGAGAAAATAACAACATAAATTTAGTGTTAGGAAGCAATCACTGACTCATATGGAAACAAAAAACATATTTTATGAAAATAAACAATTTCATTATTCTAATATACAAAAATAAAAAAACATTCTGGAACAACACTTCAAAGACGTTTGATTTTGAATTTTGATTGGGGAACATCAGAAGCTAATTTTCATTAAAATTCATTCAAGAGTAATGTTTCTGACTGAATTTTGCTGGAGCACACAAAATTCTAGAGAAAAAAACAAATCAATTGTAAGGAGGCTAAGGAACAATGAACCAAAAGAACAGACTCAATTAAGAAACAAACAAATAATAATATTGAAAGAAAAAATCAACGTATATTCTAGGACCAGAGCTAAAAGGGTACCGATAGGGTACGGACCATGAGAACCAATTTTTCCATTCCTCATGTTATAATAGCTAAAAACATGCTAAAAAAGAAGTTCAGGTGAGCCTAAAACCAAGACATACCATCACATAGCTCATTAAAAAAAGTTCTGGTCACAAAGAAGAGTGACTCATACCCCCACCATACGGTCTTGTCACAGAAGAATGGCAACCATAAGGAATCTTAAAAATACTTTGGAGTATTTCATCCTGGGCTTCCACATATAAGTAATACTAGTATAATACTAGTATAGTAATACTAGTAAATATATTAAATCTCTAATATTAGAGATACACTAAAAGTGAATACAAAAAAGTGTCTTACCGACCCATGTTACCACGGAAAAATGTTTTTACTTTTTACATAGGACTTATAATAAAAAAGTTAGAAAAATACCTGAAATATTGAAAATCTAAAAATAGGATTTCTAAAAATAGACTAATTCCTGGAATTTAAGGGGAAGAAACTCAGTACAAAGGTTAAAAAAAGGTTACTTCCCTTTGGCTCTAAGCCAATCAGAATAAGATATAGTGAAAATACATCAAAATTAACCTTAAATTCTAGGTAAAAGGGGACACAATTCAAGAAAAATAGTGTCAGAGTTATGCACCTTGTGTCACATGATGTGGGTGATGAGGTGGAACATCTATTTTAAGTCTGAATCAAATCCATTCAGTAGTAATTGAGATATAGTGAAAATACATCAAAATTAACCTTAAATTCTAAGTAAAAAGGGGCATAATTCATGAAAAATTGGTGTCAGAGTTATGCACCTTGTGTCACATGATGTGGGTGATGAGGTGGAACATCTATTTTAAGTTTGAATCAAATCCTTTTAGTAATAATTGAGATATAGTGAAAATACATCAAAATCAACCTTAAATTTAAAGTAAAAGGGGACATAATTCATAAAACATTTACGTCAGAGTTAAGCATCTTATGTCACATCATCTGGGTGATGAGGTGGAACAACTATTTTAAGTTTGAATCAAATCCATTTAGTAATAACTGAGATATAGTGAAAATACAACAAAATTAACCTTAAATTCTAAGTAAAAGGGGACATAATTCATGAAAACTTGGTGTCAGAGTTATGCACCTTGTGTCACATGATGTGGGCACATGATGTGGGTGATGAGGTGGAACATCTATTTTAAGTTTGAATCAAATCCTTTTAGTAGTAACTGAGATAAAGTGAAAATACATCAAAATCAACCTTAAATTCTTAGTAAAAAAGGGCATAATTCATAAAAAAAATGGTGTCAGAGTTATGCACCTTATGTCACATGATGTGGGTGATGAGGTGGAACATCTATTTTAAGTTTGAATCAAATCCATTTAGTAATAACTGAGATATAGTGAAAATACAACAAAATTAACCTTAAATTCTAAGTAAAAGGGGACATAATTCATGAAAACTTGGTGTCAAGAGTTATGCACCTTGTGTCACATGATGTGGGTGATAAGGTGGAACATGTATTTTAAGTTTGAATCAAATCCATTTGGTAATAACTGAGATAATAGATTTCGGGACGGGACGGGACGCGACGCGACGGGACGCGACAAAACTGACTCCTATATACCCCCCTCAAACATGTTTGGTGGGGGTATAAATATCATATTCTAGAAACAAGTAATAAATAATTATTCCCTGTGCAAAGAAACAAACGTTATCTCATAGGCTTTCAAAAGCATATTGCTTTTATGCTGACAAAGATATCTTAACAGTTTTTAGGAATCTGACAACACATTTTTGTTACTGTGGTAATTTATTTTTTCTTTATAAAGTATTCAATATGGTAAAAATTTACAACATAATTTATAAACAGATGTTTTGATAAATGCCACCTTCTGTAGAATGATTCTCTATGTCTAGTATGGCCCCAAACAGATGATTCAAAAAGAAATGAAGTCAGAGTGATAAAATAACACTCAGACATTCACCCGCATTTCATGGAAATTTAATGACATTGAGGAACAATATATTCATTTATTGGCTTTTACGACTTTTATGCTAGAATAGCATTAGCACATTTTCATTTCATTTTAAAACATCATCAGCATCCTTTGAGTTACTTTGGTACCCCTGAACTACTGGACTCGGGCACAAACCAATCTTTCAGGATTCGACAGATTTTAAAACATGAAAAAACATGCATAATCTCTATACTTCAGAATTATGACACAAACTCAATAATTATTATGAAAATTGAAGGTCATTATTGAAAAACATTGATATTTAAGCTTCCATTATAGCCTTACAGTCTTTATAATTGAGCATGTAAATGTAATAATAAATCAGCTATTATTTTAAAGCAAAAACAGCCATAACAGTATGCCATTTTAACACAGAAAGTATGAATCATTTCAGATATTCATTTGCGATATATAACTAATTTATAATTACCTGCGGATGAACTGTTTGATGAGTTTGATGCTGATGATAAACTTTCACCAATACTGAAAATCTGTAGACTGAAAATTAAAAACATTACAAAATTTATGCAATGTAAGAATGGAAAGGGTCATTAAAAGTAAATTTGTTAGTTATAGCTACAAATAGTTTTTTCTGAACACATTGCTATAAACTTTATTTATATTTGTATAAAATGTTTACAATCATTTCTTTCACTCCAAAAGAAGCAAAATTGAAAAACAAAAATGCAAGTTAACTTTGACATTATTCCATTTCTTTTTCATAAAATTTTGTGGTTTTGGCAAACTGCCTAATGTGTGGTGAAATGAATTAGTGAATTTCATATTTTATAGAAAAAGATAAAATCTATTATGGCATTTTGTACAGTTAATTTAATTCATGCGTTTGGTACAACATCATATTTGTGACTTTAAATAAATGGTTCCCCCATGAATATTAATACTTTAAGAAGGAACAAAAGCCAATTACAGTATACCTAGAATTCAGTGCCACTGTGTTATTCTTGTGTAGCTTCTGTACAGGTACAAGGTAAGGACCTGTAAAGAAAAGTTTTCTTCTTTAATCCTTAATTCTGCAAGTGCATGCTTACCACAAATAAATAAGTTGTAAGTTGTCCTATTTTTAGTAACACTGACTTTGACTTAAAGTGACCTTGACTCTAGAGGCCAAAAAAACAATAACCCATCCTTTCTTTCCTATTAAGCAAAGTAAATTCATAGTTCCATTGCAATATCTCATTCCTAACTATTGAGCGGAAATATTTTTTCTATTTCTAGTAACAGCAACCCCAAATACAATCTAAAGCTAATTCTGACAGCATATCAATTGTAAATAAAGTCATAAACCGGAAACAACTTTTCTGATGTCTCAAGCTAAAAAAGCTATTTTTAGTAACTAAGAAGTTGACCCGATGGCATCTAAATGGTTCCTGTTTTTTTAATTATCAAAAAAACAAACAAGAGGACCATGATGGTCCTGAATCGCTCACCTCTTCCCACATGACCCAGTTTTGAGTATGACGTCGTTTTTTCTATTATTTGACTTAGTGACCTAGTTTTTGAGCTCATGTGACCCAGTTTTGAACTTGACCTAGATATTATCATGATAAAAGTTCTGACCAATTTTCATGAAGATCCATTGAAAAATATGGTCTCTGGTAGAGAGGTCACAAGGTTTTTCTATTATTTGACCTATTTACCTAGTTTTCGAAGGTCATGACCTTGTTTTGAACTTAAGCTAGATATCATCAAGGTGAACATTCTCACTAATTTTCATGAAGATCTCATGAAAAGTATGGCCTCTAGAGAGGTCACAAGGTTTTTCTATTTTTATACCTACTGGCCTAGTTTTGAAACTGACCTAGATATCATCAAGGTGAACATTAAGATCAATTTTCATGAAGATCCATTGAAAAATATGGCCTCTAGAGAGGTCAAAAGATTTTTCTAATTTTAGACCTACTGACCTAGTTTGTGACCTCAGTTGACCGAGTTTCAAACTTGACCTAGATATCATCTTGATAAACATTCAGACCAACTTTCATACAGATCCCATGAAAAGTATGGCCTCTAGAGAGGTCACAAGGTTTTTTTATTATTTGACCTACTGACCTAGTTTTTTAGGGCACGTGACCCAGTTTCAAACTTGACCTAGATATCATCAAGGTGAACATTCTTACCAATTTTCATGAAGATCTATTCAAGGGTATGGCCTCTAGAGAGGTCACAAGGTTTCTCTATTTCAAGACCTACTGACCTAGTTTTTGATTGCAGTTGACCCAGTTTCAAACTTGACCTATATATCATCAAGATAAACATTCAGACTAACTATCATACAGATCACATGAAAAAATGGCCTCTAGAGAGGTCACAACGTTTTTTCATTATTTGACCTACTGACCTACTTTTTGAAGGCACGTGACCCACTTTCGAACTTGACCTAGATATCATCAAGATGAACACTCTCACCAATTTTTATGGAGATCCATTCACAAGTATGGCCTCTAGAGAGGTCACAAGGTTTCTCTATTTTTAGAACTACTGACCTAGTTTTTGACCGCACATGACCCTGTTTCAAACCTGACCTAGATATCATCAAGATGAACATTCAGACCAACTTTCATACAGATCCCACGAAAAATATGGCCTTTAGAGAGGTCACAAGGTTTTTCTATTATTTGACCTACTGACCTAGTTTTTGATGGCACGTGACCCACTTTCGAACTTGACCTAGATATCATCAAGATGAACATTCAGACCAACTTTCATACAGACCCCATGAAAAATATGGCCTCTAGAGAGGTCACAAGGTTTTTCCATTATTTGACCTACTGACCTAGTTTTTGAAGGCACATGATCCACTTTCGAACTTGACCTAGATATCATCAAGGTGAACATTCTCACCAATTTTCATGAAGATCTCATGAAATATATGGCCTCTAGAGAGGTCACAAGGTTTTTCTATTTTTAGACCTACTGACCTAGTTTTTGATCGCACGTGACCCAGTTTCGAACTTGACCTAGATATCATCAAGATGAACATTCAGACCAACTTTCATACAGATTCCGTGAAAAGTATGGCCTTTAGAGAGGTCACAAGGTTTTTCTATTATCTGACCTACTTACCTAGTTTTTGAAGGCACGTGACCCCGTTTCGAACTTGACCTAGATATCATCAAGATGAACATTCAGACCAACTTTCATACAGACCCCATGAAAAATATGGCCTCTAGAGAGGTCACAAGGTTTTTCTATTATTTGACCTACTGACCTAGTTTTTGAAGGCACATGACCCACATTCGAACTTGACCTAGATATCATCAAGGTGAACATTCTCACCAATTTTCATGAAGATCTCATGAAATATATGGCCTCTAGAGAGGTCACAAGGTTTTTCTATTTTTAGACCTACTGACCTAGTTTTTGATCGCACGTGACCCAGTTTCAAACTTGACCTAGATATCATCAAGATGAACATTCAGACCAACTTTCATACAGATTCCGTGAAAAGTATGGCCTTTAGAGAGGTCACAAGGTTTTTCTATTATCTGACCTACTGACCTAGTTTTTGAAGGCACGTGACCCAGTTTCGAACTTGACCTAGATATCATCAAGGTGAACTTTCTGACCAATTTTCATGAAGATCTTGTGAAATATATGGCCTCTAGAGAGGTCACAAGGTTTTTCTATTTTTAGACCTATTGACCTAGTTTTTGACGGCATGTGACCCAGTTTCGAACTTGACCTAGATATCATCAAGGTGAACTTCTGGCCAATTTTCATGAAGATCTTTTGAAATATATGGCTCTAGAGAGGTCACAAGGTTTTTCTATTTTTAGACCTACTGACCTAGTTTTTGATGGCATGTGACCCAGTTTCGAACTTGACCTAGATATCATCAAGGTGAACGTTCTGACCAATTTTCATGAAGATCTTGTGAAATATATGGCCTCTAGAGAGGTCACAAGGTTTTTCTATTTTTAGACCTACTGACCTAGTTTTTGACGGCATGTGACCCAGTTTCGAACTTGACCTAGATATCATCAAGGTGAACTTCTGGCCAATTTTCATGAAGATCTTTTGAAATATATGGCCTCTAGAGAGGTCACAAGGTTTTTCTATTTTTAGACCTACTGACCTAGTTTTTGATGGCACGTGACCCAGTTTCGAACTTGACCTAGATATCATCAAGATAAACATTTTGACCAACTTTCATAAAGATCCCACAAAAAATGTGACCTCTAGAGTGGTCACAAAAATGTTTACGGACGGACGCACGGACGGACGCACGGACGACGGACACTGCGCGATCACAAAAGCTCACCTTGTCACTTTGTGACAGGTGAGCTAAAAAACAAGAGCTGTCACTGATAGTGACAAATGCCCTCCACAGCACCTTGACCTTTGACCTGGTGACCTGGTGACCCCAAAGTCAGTAGGGGTCGTGTACTTAATAAGTACTATCAGCAAGTGAAGTTCGAAGGTCCTGGGTGCAGTGGTTTGTGTGTAAAGTGCCTTCATGCAAAAAGTTAACGTTGTGAAGAACGAACGAATGGACGGAGAGCTGAAAACTATAATATGCATAAAAAAAGAATCAAAAACAATAAAGTTCTGACCAGGACTAGAACCACTTCTTATATGTCACATTCCAAAATTACCATTGGTATACTACAAAAGGTACAATAGCCCAATGCCTTAGACCACTGTGCCACCATGGAATTTTCAAAGTATGCTTATTAGATAAGTTATGCTGACCTTGAACTTGATCTCACCTACCCCATATTTAATCCCAACCTTGGTTTTTCTATATGCCATGTTTGATTTCAACACATCAATCCAAACAAAAGTAATTGAGGGGAAACTGTTTTTTTTTTGTATTTTAAGTATCAGTCACTTTAACCCTGACTCCACTGACCCCAAATACAATCCCAACCTTGGGCTTACTATAAGCTACCTATAAGTCAAATTTCATTAGAATAATTCAACCCAAACCAAAGTTACTGAAAAGACATCAAACTTTGATGAATCCCGCATAAAATGAAAATGTATTTTTTAGTACAGTGAAACACCGCTCACTCGAGCATCGATGACTCGAGCACCCGGGCTCGCTCGAGCAATTCATGTGGTCCCGGCCGATTTCCTTCTATTTTCTATGTGAAATTACCATGGCTGGGTCGAGCATCGATAACTCGATCGCTCGTGCATGACACCTGGTCCCTGTGTATTAATTTACTCTTTGTTGCTTATGGCAAACTCGAGCAGAGGTGTCAAAAATTTTCACATCTTCGGCGGTCAGAATGTATCGGTTAATTTAAAACTTTCCCACGTCGTGAGAATTGCATGGTCTATTCCCGGACTATCTTAAATGTTTGTTTGTCGGTATATTTGATCTGATAATGAATTTAATTATTGATGAAAGGTGGAAGAAAAATTTTATTGATCAAAATTGTTATTAATTATTACTTTTTTCTGCGGGATCGAGAAGATCATTATGAGATCTTAATATTTTAATCATGCAAATACAGGAAATAAGATAGCCTTTTTATAAAATTGAGACGATAAAATGAGATCTTAATTTGGAGAAGAAAATTGCGAATTCGATTACAGTATTTCAAATAAAAAAAAATGTCTTAGCTGTTTCTTACGATCTATCATAAATAACGTTTGTAATAAGTTTTTTTTTAAATGTCACGAGTGTGTTATTATTATGCATCACCGTTTCCTCTGCAAATGGTCTCGATGACAATTCGTAAAACAAACTTCAACTTTCTTCGTATGTTGGTCAATGTTTGGGTCGCTCGAAACCATGGATAACTCGAGCATTTTGCTCATCCCCTTGCGACCTCGAGCGAGCGGTGTTTCACTGTAACTGTGACCTTGATCTTGACCCTTAAACGTGTAAATGGTTCTTTTTATTACCAAGAGAAAAAAGTTAAAGCTGGACTGGGATTAAAATCGCTACATGTCTATCACACTCCAAAATTACTACTGTAACATTACAAAAAGTTCAATGGTCCAACACCTTAGGTCACTGTGCCACAGTGGAATTTTCGAAATATGCATATTAAATCATGTATACTGACCTTGAACTTGACCCCACTGACACTATATGCAATCCCAGCCTTGGTTTTTCTGTAAGTTATTTTAATGTCATGTTTAACTTCAATAATTATTATATCAGTTGAAATTTAAGTTTCTATTTTTAGTGACCTTGCCCTTCACCCCACTGAACAAAAATTAAATCCCTATAGGTAGGCCTCTCATTTCAATTTTCATTTCAACATCTCAACCCAAACTAAATTTGAATGGAAACCAAATCTATCCACCCAACAACATCAATCTAATAACTAGGTTTTGAACTTTGCAAAACCTTGTTAAGAATGTTATCTGCAGTAACAAAAAACAGCAGATACTCACTTTGTAATAATTTGGTCTGAATATACACATATGTATAATATTAGCGGTATCCAAAAATAGTCATCCATCTCTACAGAAACAGTTGCAGAACATTTTATTCAGTTAACTGGTTAACAAAATTTAACAGTTGACTGGTAATTAAAATAACCAAGTATCAACATCCTTTATTTTCTTGTATTAGCAAAGAAAGAAAATCTTCAAACTTGTAAAAAAATGTAACCTTTTTCACCTTATCAGACAAAATTTGGTAAATCTGCCGACAATTTCAATTCCTGCATGTTTCTGTTTCGGTTTTGTTTAATGTTTTGTTTTGGTATATGAAATGACCTGTAAATGAAATGGCCTTAATATGAAATGGCCTGTATATGAAATGGCCTGTATATGAAATGTGTAATACCCAGTAAGAATGAGACAGCAAGGCCAAGAGTATTGGTTACAGTTGCTATGGCCGTGGCAGTTGTCCTCTGTTCCGGTGGAAACCATTCTGCCGACAGTGCTGGAGGTGCTCCCATTGCAATAGGTCCTGCCAAACCATTTAAAAACTGACCAAAATGGATCAATCTGTAAATAATCATAGAAAACATATAACCTTTCAATAATATTTAAATATCTACAAACTAATTTACTGACAATTCTTCAATTTTTTATTCGAGCCCAAACTGTTCTTAGTTGTTTTTTCACCATTTATATCAAACCTACTTATACTTGTTTAACTTAATAACATATTAGTTGTATTGTGTTCAATAGTTGCATTAAAGAAGCAATAAATCAGATATTGCATGTACATCAGTTAATATTCATTCAAATATGATTAAATTCAAAGTAGAAACTTAGTAGTGATTTAAGAAAGAACTAAAAGTTTCCAAAACTTTGGGCAATGATGGGTGGTGTACAACTTTAGATCACTCTGTCAAATCATCAGGTAATAGATTTTTGGTTGTGGGTTTACCCACTACCAAAGTTACAAGTGTAATTCTGACAATCATATAGCATCTTTATTTTATTCCAAATCACTTCCAAAAGATCTTCATGTGCTACACAAAATAGTTCCATTCATGAACAATGCGGATGAATTATCAATGATCAAGCAGTTCTGATTCAACCTGTATCCATTCACACTGACCATTTGAATTACATAAGATCTATCAATGATAAGGTTTTCCAGCCCATGGTTACATCACAAGCTAAGTCAGGCAGAGTTCATCTTAGATATGAGGCACATGTGTATATTTGATTCTCATTCATGTATATTTATAGACTGGAATTTAACCCTTAGCCTGCTGCAGGCGAATTTAACAGCCTTTGCAAACAGCTTGGAACCAGATCAGACGCCGATTAAATCGGCGTCTGATCAGGTTCCAAGCTGTTTGCTACTCTGATAATATTTCTTCCAATTTTGGAGCAAATTGAATGAACTTTACAATTTTAGCAGACGACATTTCCAGCAGACGACAATTTATCTAGCATGCTAAAGGTTAAACAGAAAATAAATTTAACAACACCCGCAACCACCATACATCTCAAGGCTTTGATTATTTGTTAGGTTTAACATCACACAAACACAAATACAAGTCATACGCTGGCTTTCCAGCTTTTGATGGTGGAGAAAGACCCCAGGTGTCTCCCAAGGCATTATTTATAAATCATAGGCCTGCATCTGGGTAGAACCTCCTACCTTCCATAAGACAGCTGGATGGCTCACTCACATGAAGATTTTATGCCCAAAATGAGAGATTGAGAGACATTAATATTATACCATTCAAAAATATATTACATACGGAGTTGCAACAGAAGATTTTGATGTGATACATCTTAAACCTGTTCCAGCCGCTACCAAAAATGCACTCAAAACACATGCTGGCCGTAAACCTGTGTAAAATGTAATTTATTATTAAAACAGAACTTTGAAAAAGGTACAATGTTCTCGGAATTTATTCAATTAAATCATCAATATTCGTGGCAGACTCATTTTTGTGGATATCGTGGTTGCATCAATCCACAAAATTAAATCACGTGGAACAATTAAAATTCCTATTCATTTTATATAAAAAAAAAGTTGAAAACAACAAACTTATATCCCCTTAAAAGAGCATTTTTTTGCCAAGACCACGAAGTTACATGCCCATAGAATTAAATATTTCACAGTATTTTGGTGCAAACTGAAAAGACTGGCTTTAATTTGACTTCTTTCCATAACTTACAGTCTGAATAAATAGCTTTTTTTCAAATGAATTAGTAATACTTTAAACACTCCATAAATCACGTAAATTGCAGCTCTTTATATACAATCGATAAACAGAAGTCCTTTATCACAATCAAAACATCTGATAAAAACAATACTGAACTGAACTGCTTTACGGCTCACTGTCACAAGGCTGTCAGTGACCAAACTTTGTAACCATTTATGAACTGAAAAATTACCTTTAAATGCATTACCATAGTAACAGTTGTCAACCTGAGTGAAGAAATCAAGTCTTGAAGAAATATATCTATCCTAATTTAATCTTTAGCCTGCTGGCAGCAAGTGATTTTCCCTTTGCGACCATTGCAGACCAAGATCATGGTCATGACCATATAATGAGTGCATCACTACCACAATTAACACTGAAAATCCTTGGACATTGACAAAATGTGTGAAAACGTTTTTCTTACCTTTTACATCAAGAAGCCATGAAAATGCGAATGTTCCAAGAAGGTATGCTATAGGCCCCCAGTTTGTGAGCAAGGACAGACCAGCAGTGTCCCAGCCAAATACTCTCTCGCCCACAGCAGAGATAGGACTGAATGTGTTCCACACAGCACACTGAGTCATTGCAAACATGCCATACACAAACAGTATATACCATCTTCTCTTATATACCTGGTCATGAAATGTCTATTATTACATTCTAGTTTATTAAACTTCGTTAAGTTTCAATGGAAATTAAAACGTCAATATTTTCCCATATTGACTTTCAAATTTCACATTGGGTGTGTGACATCATTTGTGACATCAGTTTAATGTATCTCATCACATTTAAAAGTTTTTCAAAGATGATATTTTCAGTTTTACCCAGGCTTAAGAACAAATTTATATCTGCAATTGAGAAATATGCACTCGTTCTTTCGTGGAATAACATTTACACTACTAAAGTCGTGCAATACTTTATATGTGTAGTGGGAGACATAATTACTTTCAGGAATTTTTATTTTAAAAACAATATATGTGGCCTTAAAATCTATGTTGTATAAAAATATATATACTGATCTGATACAACAAAGCCACAATGACAAAAAAAACAACATCACTAAACAAGGAGAATATAAATGATAATCTACCTTGATGTTAAGATCTTTCTGCTGTATCTGCTGGGCCTGACTGTACAGATCATCAGAGCTGCCATCTTGAGTCTCCTGTACTGTTCCATATTTCGTCTGCTTCTTGGTCACAATCAGTGCCTCTTCACTCTCTGTGAGCGTCATTTCAGAATGTTTTTTGCAGTTCTAGGTATGTGACTGACAAAAGATAAAAAGTATCCACATATTGTAAAATCATAATAATTTGTTGGGCACTAATTCTGCAAATTGCAGTCAAACTTCGTTCACTTGAACTCATCAGAACCAACAAACTTTGTTCCAACAACGGTAATTCCAGCTATCAAACAATATACATTTATATAAGGATTTTGCTGGGACCTGATGATGAGTTTGAGCAAAGATTGGTGTATGAATTTTCCAAGTTTGAGCTATCAAAGTTCGACTGTACATGCTTGTGCAAATCCATGAAATTAAATCCAGACAAACAAGAGCACCGCCTTGCGGGTGCTGACGCTCATCTGATTTTTTTTGTGTAATAGAAATATTGTCCTACCCATGATTTTCTAAGACTAAAAAGGGCCATCATTCTTGCAAAAAGCACGATAGAGTTATGTTTCTTGATGTACAGTGTCCACTTGTGATGGTGAAAAACTGTTGCAAGTTTTAAAGCAATAGCTTTGATAGTTTATGAGAAAAGTTGACTTAAACATAATACTCAACCAAGAAAATGATTTTCTAAGTCCAAAAGGGGCAATAATTATTGCAAAAAGCAGGATGGAGTTATGTTGCTTGCTGTACAGGGTCAGCTTATGATGGTGAACAAGTGTTGCAAGTTTCAAAGCAATAGCTTTGATAGTTTAAGAGAAAAAGTTGACCTAAACATAAAACTTAACCAAGAAATCTGATATTTTCTAAGTCCAAAAGGGGCCATAAATCTTGCAAAAAGCAGGACGGAGTTATGTTTCTTGCTATACAGGGTCAACTTATGATGGTGAACAAGTGTTGCAAGTTTTAAAGCAATAGCTTTGATAGTTTAGGATAAAAGCTGACCTAAACATAAAACTTAACCAAGAAAACTGATTTTCTAAGTCCAAAAGGGGCAATAAATCTTGCAAAAAGCAAGATGGAGTTATGTTTCTTGATGTACAGGGTCTGCTTATGATGGTGAACAAGTATTCCAAGTTTCAAAGCAATAGCTTTGATAGTTTAGGAGAAAAGTTGACCTAAACATAAAACTTAACCAAGAAATCTGATATTTTCTAAGTACAAAAGGGGCCATAAATCTTGCAAAAAGCAAGATGGAGTTATGTTTCTTGCTATACAGGGTCAGCTTATGATGGTGAACAAGTATTCCAAGTTTCAAAGCAATAGCTTTGATAGTTTAGGAGAAAAGCTGACCTAAACATAAAACTTAACCAGGCAACGCCGACGCAGACGCAGACGCCGACGCCGACAACCGCTCAAGTGATGACAATAACTCATCATTTTTTTTTCAAAAAATCAGATGAGCTAATAAAAACTACTTACATTTTGTACTTAAACCAAGAAATCCACATGTGATCACTAAATACTAAATAGCCTTTTTGGCCATACAGGTTCAAAACATAATTTTTAGATTGTTGCACTTCTCACAAATGACACATATGAAAGGTCTGTCTATTGATTACTTTAAACAGTGGCTGAGTGGCGCTGTGGGTTCAAGTGAGGAAGCCATCCAGCTGGCTTACGGAGGGTCGGTGGTTCTATCCAGGAGCCTGCCCATGATTAGATATTGCACAGAGGGGCACCTTGCGATTTCCTCCACAAACAAAGCTGGAAAGTTACCATATGACCTATAACTGGGTCAGTACAACAAAGAAAAAGAAAGAAAAAACTATGCGAAAGTTAAAACTATTCTATAATAAAACAAGTGTAGAAAACTTACATGATGGGTACAATGGACAGTCTCTCAAAACAACACTAGGAATTTAAGTGATTGGTATACACAAAATGTAGGTTCTACGGTGGAATATGATTGGTCTGTACAGATCTATCATGGGAAACCATTCTTAAAGGAAGTAGCTACAGGATGGAAGGAGACTGGCTACATATCAGTGAACCTGGAACATATCACAGAAGTTTCATGGAGACTGCTTTACAAAATATCAACATGAATACAAATTTTCAAAATTTCTTTATTTCCCCATATTTACCTGTAATGAAAATGCAATAAAACAGTAAAAAATATCATCATATGGTGTAAATGGTCAAATTCAAACCTCACCCTTACAATGAACCTAAACTATAGAATAATTCCTCGTTCACGCACATAATACAACTCAAATTATATTTTTCTTAGAACAATCAATTTGTGAAATACCCTTCCAACTAATGTGTTGTATCATGTACTTTTGATTATCTTCATGATCGTCACATGTGAATGCATGATATTAAATTTACCCACTCTCTGTAAAATGTTAGCAGTCTTCAGTAAATCTTAGAACTATACATGCTATAGCAATAAAAGTTTAAATGTTCTGTTATAATCCTCCCTCTATGGCAAGTACGATTCTGTGCATCTCAATTAAAGACATACGAAAATAAAACACTCTGTATAATAATAGTCAAGCTCCAGTCTTAGTTTATTTGCTGAGCTAGCTGCTGGCTACTTAAGCACCTCTTATTAAGGTATTGCTTTTAATTTTCAATTTAGCTGCTTATTTCTACCATGTCTGTTTCATATTTGGTTAGACCCTGTGTGAAATAGAAATGCTTTCATTGTCTGAAATCAATGTAAAGACTGCTTTAGATTTAATGTTGAAATTAATGGTAATTGATATGCCAGAAAATGTTTAAATTCCCCACCCCAATTCCCTGTAGGACAAAAGTGGAACTTTTACTTATTGTTTTGATGAGTTATTTGCCAAAAGTCTAAAGATGAGATATAAATATATCAAACAGAGTAAAAGTTAACCTTTAGCCTGCTAAATTTCTAAAATGGACTGGTCCATCATTCAATTTGGGCAGTATATATCATTCATAATTTCATTACTTGAAGGGGTGTTCACTGAAAATTTACTGACTAAATGGCCAACAGTGCGGACCAAGATCAGCCTGCACTTGGTCTGCACTGGTCGCAAAGGCAGAATCTGATGACGAGTTATACATACAAGTTTTAAATAGGTACCACTGTCTGTAATATTTTGTCAACCATTGCAGTTGTGATATATTCCAAACAAAAAAATACCCAATAAACACTGTCAATAAACACCATCCAAACCATGTTCCACAAGCAGGTTGTTAGTCCAATAAACACCATCAAAACCATGTTCCAATTTCACATGCAAATGAGCTAATGGATCTCTAAATAGTTTACAAATTAATATATCATTTAACAACACACTAATGGAGGGCAAATTAAACCGCTAATTTAATGGATCGCATGCCATAGCAGATTGTTAATTAATGGAATGCATTGCGGACCTCTTTAAATGGAACACGTAATAGATCACTTAATGGAATACACAATAAATTGCTTACTGGAATGCATAATAGATCTTTTCATGGATCACTTATTTATGGAACACATAATAGATTGCTTAATGGAAAGCATAATAGATCGCTCAATGTTTAATCATATTTTATTGCTTATTTATACATGTACATACAGAAACAAACATTTACGATACATTATTTATATTTCTTTGTCCTACAGCTTTTTCAATGTTGAAAGCATAAAAAACTAATAAGCTAGCTTACTCCTTGTCGAACTATTATCCGACACAATCATACGTATACAGTTTGTTTTATATTGTGACGGTCAAACTGTGGTGACTGCAAATGTCAGAAAATTAAAAAGCAGCCACTCAGCGACACAGTAAGCTTGTCTAGCTAGCTCTCATTGAAGTCAGGGGGTAACATGGTTTACTGGTTCTGATGATAAACCCAGACAGATGATGAAGTCAACCACCTGCGAATTATTCGATTGCAATCGGTTATATATTTATATAATTGAACACACCATCTAATAGTAACTACTTACAACACCAACTGGTGTAAACAAAAACAAAACTGGTAAATATTCTGTATAAATAAATGACTTACATTTATCTGTATAACAAAATATTTATCCAAAATTACTGGGGAAGGAAGTGTTTTTATATGCATGCTCACTGTCAACACATAAGGCCTGACAATGGGTTACTTTTCATTATTTGATCTGGAATGACTGTTGCAGCATTTTTGGGAAAGTTTCAATATAATATTCTATGAGGAAAATGTTGTAAATGACAATTAATTAATGGCAGTGGCTAGGATTATGGTACCGTAATCCTAGCCTCTGAGTCTAGGATTACGGAAGTTCCATATTTCTGGACAACCCTACGAGGATAGGCTAGGATTACGGATGTATTTAAGAGGCATCAAATATATTTTAGAACATGTATAAATTATGTTGTAAACATACTTTTTTCACTTAAAATAGCAATTTTTCATGCCTGTCATACTATTTTGTGTTATCATCGATCCGTTATTTTGGGTTACGATATATTAATGGTGGCGACTACAGACCCATTTTTTACAATTCCCTTACAGAAGCAAGCCTCTGTGGCGTACATGCTGCGTATTTGCTGTGTATATGCCGCGAACACAGTAGTACGCCAGAGGAGTACATTTTACATACACCGCATGCCGCGTACATGCCGTGTACTATTTCGACGAGTACACAGCATGTACGCAGGAGGTCACTAGTACACTTCAAGTACGCAGCACAGACTCTGAAAATTTAAGGAGTACACTGCATGTACGCAGGAGGGACTTGTACAAGAAAATAGTACACTGCATGTACACCGCAGATACTTTGAAATTTGTGCAGTACACTTCATATACGCGGGAAAGACTTGTACAATTTCTTTTGGCATTTATACTTAGTTTTTTTTTTATAAGTTAAAGTCTGAAGTAAACTTCATATACGCGGGAGGGACTTCATGCAGGAAGGATTTGTACATTTTTTTTTTTTTTGGAAGCAAGAACTTGATTTCCGAGTAACTTTTATCTTAATAGCATAGAATAGTTCAGATTACCGGTATTCTGAACAATAAAATTTGCCAAACTATTTGCAATGTTCATTTGTGAAGCTTACATCTTAGTGATTTCTGAGCTGCACCTTGCATGCAGTGTAAAAATATATTCTTTTTCGTTTTGAATTAATCCTGGAGCTTTCTAACTTGGATAATTGAAAAGCCTTATTTGAACTTCGTTGCATTACATTTTGTAATACATGAAATAATTACCAAGATAATGCCTCAACAGCGCCCAAATGAGAAGAATTAATAGCTCTCACTTTTATTTGAATACTCTTAAGCAAAACACCATTCTATCATGTTTTATAAAGGCTTTAATGCTCATTATGTTAACTCATTAAGGCCTCACGCACACATCGTCTATAATAAATCATAACACTTATATTTAGTTGCATTAAAGTTGTTTCCCCTTGATGCAGTTACGCCATTTTCTTCAAATGTTTACCAAATTACATGCTACAAAAACTGATTTATTTCATTGAAAAGTGGATGGAGAAAAGCATACTAATTTATTTGATAACATCAATCTACATTATTTTGGTAAGGGTAAATACTTATTGATGCATGTCACTTATCTTTTTTCTGTTTTTTTCTGTCCAAATGATCAGCATTTGCATACGAAAGTTGGTGGGGTAAGGAATTTACATTATCACAGCAGTTTCGCCACAAGAGTACACAGCATGTATGCAGCAGGAGTACACAGCATGTACGCCGCAGGACTCGGGCCAGGAGTACACAGCATGTACGCCGCAGGAGTACACAGCATGTACACCGCAGGAGTACACAGCATGTACGCCGCAGGGGTAGTACACCGCAGGCTCATTTGCATGTGAAAAGTGTATGTGCCGCGTACATGCTGCGTACTATTTCTCACATACTAAATTCCTCCAGCGTACATCCTGTGTACTATGTAGTCCACAGCATGTACGCAGCAAGTAGTACGCGGCAGAGCTCATTTGCATGTCAAAAGTGTACTACAAACGTACTATCGGTGTATGTGCGGTGTATATCCTGCGTACTATTGATTTCAGTACACATCATGTACGCATCATATACGCTGTATGTACACAGCAAGAGTACGCAGCAGGCCTTTTTCTTCTGTAAGGGTTTCCATAAAAAATGTTTGGTTTTTTTTGTTTTGTTTTTTTTGTGTGTGTGTGTTATAATTTTGCTTTTTTGTTAAAAGTATGTTATTATTTCTTATTAATGATTTTGCATTTTTTTCTTTCATTTTCATTGTTTCTTTTCGGGTACGCCTATAGTGCGCAATGGAGATAAAGCGCGCAATGGTGCGAAATGGAAGTAAAGTGCGCAATGGAGTCTTTTTTTTTTTAAGATTTTTCACGACAATTCCATTATTTCAAACAAGTTTACACAATAATAATCGTTCCTATACAACGACTATACAATAAAATTGATTGAATTTTTTTTAAGTCGGCAGTTATATAAGGGTTATTATTAATGATAGATATAATTATAATTATGATACATCTATCATTTTATTGCAATAGCATTTACCGAGAGTAAATAAAATCTTTCAAACAATTTTAAACAGACAACTGTGAGTATTTTCTAAATATTTGAACATCCAATTATCGCTCCTAAAAAGGTTCTTTGCACACTTCACCTCCATTGCGCACAATTTGAATTAGCACAAATATATGCTGCTTGTGTGCCATTTTCATTTCTTGGCATTTAACAACGTTTCCATTAACTATAGCCAGCTAGTTTACCCAATAATCGACTCTATAAAAAAAAATTGACTCCATTGCGCACTTTACCTCCATTTCGCACCACTGCGCACTTTACTCCCATTGCGCACTATAGGCGTACCGTTTCTTTTCTATTTTTTCTTTATTTTTTCTTTCTTTTCTTCTTTTTTATTGTTTTTTTCCATTCTTTTTTGGTGTCTGGACCCTTCTTTTAACATTTGACTACAGATTTTTAACAGCTGTTACTCTGTTTATACACCCGATAGCGATTGCTGCCATTAATATATCGTTAATCCTAGGCTAATTTAATGGCAGATCATGAACACGATACGACAAGCATGAAAAATCGCTATTTTAAGGGAAAAAAAGTAAGTCTAACATCATCATTTATGCATGTCCTAACATAGTTTTGATGCCTCTTAAATACTTCCGTAATCCTAGCCTATCCTCATAGGGTTGTCTAGGAATACGGAACTTCCGTAATCCTAGCCACTGCCTTAATTAATTAAAGTGGTCGAATTTATCATCAGTCAATGTTCGTACAGTCGGCAGACATCCCAACTCTCCCGATCCGATCGGGTTTCTCCCGATTCTGGTTGTAAAACCCGATCACCCCGATCAGAAGTCTCAATCTCCCGATTAAAAAAAAACAACATAAACACACAAAAATTATGAAATAATCCGCTTCTTTGCGCCTATCTGATACTGTATCACTACTGACGAGTCTGTAAACAACAGCTTTCGGATATTTTCGCACCTTATTCTACCCGTGCTAATTATTGTTTATTACACGATTTAACAAAGCCAGGAGTTGATTAATGTGTCACAGTTGAAATTAAAATCCAGACATTAGATATCTAATTAAATTCAATCAAATTTAGATTAGAAATTATACTGGCTTTACCTTTTTCTGTAACTTTTTGAAATCGAAAGTAGATGGTCGCCGAGTCAACCTGCTAGGTTTTAAAAAACATTTCTCTTAAAATCATTTTGATAAGAGGAAATGTCATGGTAAATTTTAATATCACTTACTATTAAATTATGTTAAACTGTCTTTGCATCATAACAATTTGTCAAACACATCCTTTTAACTGGAGATTTAGGCAAATCTACGAAAGTGTAACAATACCCGGACATTCAATTTTGGATAACAGGATTTTGATCAATAAAAGTATTTGAGCCAGGGGTTTTAAATACTGGTTGACAGGGATGAGAATCAAACAGGAAATTTTCTATTGCTTGAACTTTTATTCTTTTAGCTATACACATTTTGTTTTTACAGTTCTAACAGCTGTACTGTTTGTCATGTAAAATTCACCTGGGGAGTCTTCTTTCCAACAAAAGTGCAGGTTTAATTCTCAGTGGTGTTTTGAATTTAAACATAGTGCTTAAAGTGCCATAACTATTTAATTTTGCACAGAAGGCTTCATGTATTATTGTTCCAAAACATTAAAAATGCATGAATAATAAGATATAGACAAGTGAATTTTTTTAAGACTAGTGATTTTATAAGGGCAAATAAGTTTATATTATCATTAGATTTGTTAAAAGCTTCGTTATCATGAACATTATTACCGCAGTAAAATATCTCCCACTTGAACACCTCAATCTCCCACTTTGGAAAGCAAAAACTCCCACTTGGCATTCAGAAAAAGTTGGGATGTCTGCAGTCCCCATTTTACATACTTCTTTCAGGGCCTCACTAAATATAAATTTGAATTATGTAAAGTTTTCAGCAAACGTTAAGTTTTATTTTGATACCAACCATTGATAACAATTTGCAGAAATAAAAAAGTTACAGGTAAAAAAACTCATTTTCTGTCTGGGTTTATCATCAGTACCAGTAGAATACCCAATTCATTTTAGCCAATACCCAATTAATACAACCAAAATGACGTGTTAATAACCAATTCAATCTGAAAGCTTATCTGTCGCTCTGAATCTCTAATCTGTAGAACTTTTGGGAAAAAATTAATACCAAAACATTCGTCTACCATTTTGAAGTCATGTGACAGTCTTCATAAGTCACGTGAAAAAATGTAATTTGATTGGATAAATAATATTTTACGCATGCGCAGTATGAACTAGACGTAACTTCCGTAAACAGAACCAGGAAATAAAATTCGCATGGTTTTTATGAGGTGTATTTCATTATGTATGCGTTGACATTTAAAATGACGTATTTCTTAACAAATTGTTGATGATTTTCAATATGGCGGCGGACATCGATATGTCAGAAGATTGTGCTTTACCATCGAAATACGGCCACATCCCTCTGGAAGCATTGAATGCAAGTTGCAGGAGACAGCTAGCCTTGCATTTAAATTTAGAAGGATCTTTTAATGAAGACATTAACTTGATGAATGACTACAGGGGACTGGCAGAAATGGCTGGGTTTGGTTATTTAGAAATCAAAAACTTTGAAAGGGAGAGAAGCCCAACAGAGCAGCTGCTTGCTGACTGGACAGGGCGAGCAGATTTGACGCCTACTGTAGGGAATTTATGGAAACATTTGTTGACATTGGAAAGATTTGATGTTCTCACAGATACTAAAAACCTCATAGGTAATATGCAATAAAATATGACGGGGTTCTTTTAGCACAGCAGTTGGATATTAAAATCAAATTTTGTACTTAATTGATATTGTGTTTAGATGTGCTGACAGCTCCAGCTTTGTCAGACACATGTTGAGGTTTTGTCAGGTGTGACAATTTATATCAGCTTAGGTGTTTATGACACGTGATATCAGCAGTTTAGAGAATTTTTGACCTAGGTTTAATAAATTGATAACAAAGTTTACCGTTATAACATGTACATATTTGTTATGAAAAATACTTTGAATGTGACTGGCTCATTCTGTTAATTTTTTGAAATTATTGAGATTTTAAAGCTCTAAAATTTACAAATTTTCGGTTAAGCCATATACAGATGGATTTTTCTGTATTAGAAAACCAATCCACAGTAGGAAAATAAAGTTTTGGCATTATTTTAAATACATTTCTGAACGGCTTGTCTTACTGTAGTAACAGTTACAATATCCTCTTAACTAGAACACACTTGAATCTGTCAACATCATTGAAACATTATTTTGCAAAACAATATTGTCTCTAAAGTTCAAACAATTCTTAAAAAGAAAATTACTTTCACACAGATTTTAAGAGATCTGCGCACAATCAGCATTACAAAAATGACATAGTACATGGTTAATAGGCACTATGTTTGATGTAACATTTCATTTTAAAGTAATTAGATTTCCAAAAATATTATTGAAGAGTTGTATAAAACATAATTACAGAGTTGTTTTCTGTAATGAAATATATGTTGTTAATAATAAAATGTCATTTCTGTAATGACAACATTATTGGAATGACAGTTTCGGAAATGACAAATTGTTTAAAAGTTTGTCACATCACTGCTTCATTTACTTTAAATAAGTATTTTAAAAATACTTATTTAATAAATTCAAGGTGTGGGACAATGTATGCAAAATTTATTAGTGGGTGTTTTGCTCTTAAATCTAGATACAGTAATTTGGCTATAATAAGTGTTATGATAATGACAAATAAAAAGTATACCCACTAAAAATAGAACAGGTTAACCATCAACATGTGACTTTCCATATTGAATTTATCAAACTTGTTGAATAAAATTGATAAAATACTCTGCAGAGCCTCGCATTTTATTATTTTATTCAACTCTTCTAATAAAATTATAAATTCAATATGAATAGACACTCCTGTAATATCCTCTATTCTTGTCATTAAAATATAAAAAATATACTTTAAATGTTGGGGGACAGAGGTTTCTAAAACAAGTAAAACTTAGATGAGCCAGATATGGTGTAGTTTTGACATGTTTGTATTGTCTGGTAGGAAGTCAATTTTAATCTTACCAACATAGCTTTTGATTTGCACATACATGTACATGAAATAGATACTGATAGTAATGATATTTTTGCAGAGAGAGATTGTAACAAATATCTTGAGAACAAAGCAAGATTTCAAACAAGTCAAAAGCCAATTCAGGATAACACAGGTATGTTTGAACATTAGATAGCCCACAAATTGTGTTAAGAGTATTTAACTTTAAACATTACTATTTGCAGTAATTGTGAACACTACTATTTGCAGTAATTGTGAACACTACTATTTATTTTACAGTAAATGTGAACATTAATATTTGCAATAACTGTGAACAGAATTATTTGCAGTAATTGTATTCTATTAATGGCAAAGGATTTTTTTTCAAATAAACATAACTCCTATTTTAAATTACATCATTTGTAGAAAAACTTTTACTTACCTTTATAACTTAAAGTCTGTTTTTCATATCTACACTGGGAGTCATAAAAACAGCCAGCAAATTTTGCTGTCACTTGGATTTGGACTGCACCAAGAATTGTTTTTGCTATTATTTTAAGAAAATATATAAAAAATTACTGAAACAATAACATACATTGCTCCTGTACATATAAATAGTCTATATACATATAACTTAATATTTCACGCCCAAAAGGCTCATAAGTCTGCTCTGTTTGTCTGTTATTATGATGTGTAAATTGTATGTAATGTTTTTTCAGTGTCACAAACATTAGATCATAACGTGGATGAATCTGTTATCGTATCTGTGGATGACGGTATGTAAATTTTAGGAAACTGTACACATTAACCTTCACCCTGCTATATTTCTAAAATGGACTGTTCCATCATTCAGTCTGGACAGTATCACTATTTATTCAAAGGGGTGTTCACCATGATCATCCAGCACAGACTTGCAGGCTGATGTTAGTCTGCACTGGTAGCAAAGGTAAAATCACTTGCCTCCAGCAGGCTAAAGGTTAATGAATTGCACAGCTCAAATTTCTTGGGAAAATTAGCAGCTTGGACAAAGTGATACGTGTTTGTCTGAAAGCTTGTGAATATGTGATTTAACTCAGTAGATGAGACCCCATTCTTGTAAGAAGATCATTTGGTATATATTGCATTTGCCTCAGCAATATCAGTGCATGTACATTTTTATGCCCCCGAAGGGAGGCATATTAGTTTTCAACTGTCCGTCCATTCGTTTGTTCGTTAGTTCGTTCGTTCGTTAGTCACAACGTTAACTTTTTGCATGAAGGCACTTTACTCGCGAACCACTGCACCCAGGACCTTCAAACTTCACATGCTGATAGTACTTATTGAGTATACCACCCCTACTGACTTTGGGGTCACCAGGTCAAAGGTCATGGTCACAGGGGCCAACGTTAACTTTTTGCATGAAGGCACTTTACTCGCGAACCATTGCACCCAGGACCTTCAAACTTCACATGCTGATAGTACTTATTGAGTACACCACTCCTACTGACTTTGGGTTCACCAGGTCAAAGGTCAAGGTCACAGGGGCCAACATTAACTTTTTGCATGAAGGCACTTTACTCGCTAACCACTTCACCAAGGACCTTCAAACTCTACTTGCTGATAGTACTTTATGAGTCCACCAACCCTACTGACTTTGGGGTCACCAGGTCAAAGGTCAAGGTCACAGGGGCCAACGTTAACTTTTTGCATGAAGGCACTTTACATGCGAACCACTTCACCCAGGACCTTCAACCTTCACATGCTGATAGTACTTATTGAGTACACCACCCCTACTGACTTTGGGGTCACCAGGTCAAAGGTCAAGATGCTGCGGGGGCATTTGTCACCATTAGTGACAGCTCTTGTTGTACTTATCCAATGAGTCTATATTTGCTTGTTTGTGCCATCTTCCATAAAATACTTGTTTTACATTATACATTGTATAGAAAAATCCCTAAAATACTTATATTTACTTGGCCTCAGATATACAGCCTTGAACTTCAGTTGTTAAAGCATCAACTGCAAATGAAAGGTAGTCTTATTTGCAGTCCTGAGGTTATGAGACACATGATATTTACTTACTTGACAACAGTGATTGCTTGGATGGACTGAAACTTTTGATTATGAGAGCATTTTGGTTTTAGCATTTTCAAAATGTATGCTCTAGAAATTTATTTTATTGTCTCATTCACTTTTAGTGGAAGCGAGACTAAGCTATCCAAATCTGCTGTCGCCGGCATCTGGTGTAAGGCGAAAATACAATAATTGGAAATAACTCAAAAACCCTTACGCATATTTCTTTTAAACCTTGAAGGATGTTTTAGAAACTAATTTTACAACCCCTGATAGTCAGTAGTGACATTGACCTTGAAGACATTAGCGATTTTAGCTTATCTGATTTTTTAAAAAAAGATGATGAGTTATTGTCATCACTTGATCGGTGTCAGCGTCGGCGTTGCCTGGTTAAGTTTTATGTTTAGGTCAGCTTTTCTCCTAAACTATCAAAGCTATTGCTTTGAAACTTGGAACACTTGTTCACCATCATAAGCTGACCCTGTACAGCAAGAAACATAACTCCATCCTGCTTTTTGCAAGATTTATGGCCCCTTTTGTACTTAGAAAATATCAGATTTCTTGGTTAAGTTTTATGTTTAGGCCAACTTTTCTCCTAACCTATCAAAGCTATTGCTTTGAAACTTGCAACACTTGTTCACCATCATAAGCTGACCCTGTACCTCAAGAAACATAACTCCATCCTGCTTTTTGCAAGAATTATTGCCCCTTTTGGACTTAGAAAATCAGTTTTCTTGGTTAAGTTTTATGTTTAGGTCAGCTTTTCTCCTAAACTATCAAAGCTATTGCTTTAAAACTTGCACCACTTGTTCACCATCATAAGCTGACCCTGTACAGCAAGAAACATAACTCCATCCTGCTTTTTGCAAGATTTATGGCCCTTTTTGGACTTAGAAAATATCAGATTTCTTGGTTAAGTTTTATGTTAAGGTCAACTTTTTCTCTTAAACTATCAGAGCTATTGCTTTTTGAAACTTGCAACACTTGTTCAACATCATAAGCTGACCCTGTACATCAAGAAACATAACTCCATCATGCTTTTTGATGGGTGTGTGCGGTCCATATCTTTGTCATTCATGCATGGATTTTAAAATTATTGGGCATGAATGTGTACCACAGTAAGACGACGTGTCGCGCGCAAGACCCAGGTCCGTAGCTCAAAAGTCAAGGTCACACTTAGACGTTAAAGGTCATATTTCATGATAATGCAATGATGGGCATGTCCGGTCCATATCTTTGTCATTCATGCATGGATTTTAAAATAACTACGCATGAATGTGTGGCACAGTAAGACACCGTGTCGAGCGCAAGACCCAGGTCCGTAGGTCAAAGGTCCTAAACTCTAACATCGGCCATAACTATTCATTCAAAGTGCCATCGGGGGCATGTGTCATCCTATGGAGACAGCTCTTATTTGTTTTTTTTTGGATTTTTTGATGTCTGAAAATTCATAAAAATGACAATTTCTCAAAAAAAATTTCATTTATTACTTTGAAACCTTGTAGGATGGTTCGAAAATTCTTTTTACACCCCCATAGTGAGTCCTGGTGACTTAGTGACCTTGACCTTGAAGAAATTAGCATTTTTAGCTCATCTGATTTTTTGAAAAAAAATGATGAGTTATTGTCATCACTTGAGCGGTTGTCGGCGTCGGCGTCTGCGTCGGCGTTGCCTGGTTAAGTTTTATGTTTAGGTCAGCTTTTCTCCTAAACTATCAAAGCTATTGCTTTGAAACTTGGAATACTTGTTCACCATCATAAGCTGACCCTGTATAGCAAGAAACATAACTCCATCTTGCTTTTTGCAAGATTTATGGCCCCTTTTGTACTTAGAAATTATCAGATTTCTTGGTTAAGTTTTATGTTTAGGTCAACTTTTCTCCCAAACTGTCAAAGCTATTGCTTTGAAACTTGGAATACTTGTTCACCATCATAAGCTGACCCTGTACAGCAAGAAACATAACTCCATCTTGCTTTTTGCAAGATTTATTGCCCCTTTTGGACTTAGAAAATCAGTTTTCTTGGTTAAGTTTTATGTTTAGGTCAGCTTTTATCCTAAACTATCAAAACTATTGCTTTAAAACTTGCAACACTTGTTCACCATCATAAGTTGACCCTGTACAGCAAGAAACATAAGTCCATCCTGCTTTTTGCAAGATTTATGGCCCCTTTTGGACTTAGAAAATATCAGATTTCTTGGTTAAGTTTTATGTTTAGGTCAACTTTTTCTCTTAAACTATCAAAGCTATTGCTTTGAAACTTGCAACACTTGTTCACCATCATAAGCTGACCCTGTACAGCAAGCAGCGTAACTCCATCCTGATTTTTGCAATAATTATTGCCCCTTTTGGACTTAGAAAATCATTTTCTTGGTTGAGTATTATGTTTAAGTCAACTTTTCTCATAAACTATCAAAGCTATTGCTTTAAAACTTGCAACAGTTTTTCACCATCATAAGTGGACACTGTACATCAAGAAACATAACTCTATCCTGCTTTTTGCAAGAATGATGGCCCTTTTTAGACTTAGAAAATCATGGGTAGGACAATATTTCTATTACACAAAAAAAATCAGATGAGCGTCAGCACCCGCAAGGCGGTGCTCTTGTTTTAGATTTTTTTGACACCTTTGAAAATTCACAAAATGACAATTTCTCTGTACACATTAACCTTCGCCTTGCTACATTTCTAAAATGGACTGTTCCATCATTCAGTCTGGACAGTATCACTATTTATTCAAAGGGGTGTTCACTGAAAATTTTCTGACTGAATAGGGAACAGTGCAGACCATGATCATCCAGCACAGACTTGCAGGCTGATATTAGTCTGCACTGGTAGCAAAGGTAAAATCACTTGCCTCCAGCAGGCTAAAGGTTAATGAATTGCACAGCTCAAATTTCTTGGGAAAATTAGCAGCTTGGACAAAATGATACGTGTTTGTCTGAAAGCTTGTGAATATGTGATTTAACTCAGTAGATGAGACCCCATTCTTGTAAGAAGATCATTTGGTATATATTGCATATGCCTCAGCAATATCAGTGCATGTACATTTTTAGCTCACCTGTCACAAAGTGACAAGGTGAGCTTTTGTGATCGCGCGGTGTCCGTCGTCCGTCGTCAGTCCGTCCGTACGTCCGTCCGTCCGTAAACTTTTGCTTGTGACCACTCTAGAGGTCACATTTTTCATGGGATCTTTATGAAAGTTGGTCAGAATGTTCACCTTGATGATATCTAGGTCAAGTTCGAAACTGGGTCACGTGCCATCAAAAACTAGGTCAGTAGGTCTAAAAATAGAAAAACCTTGTGACCTCTCTAGAGGCCATAATTTTAAATGGATCTTCATGAAAATTGGTCAGAATGTTCATCTTGATGATATCTAGGTCAAGTTCGAAACTGGGTCACGTGCGGTCAAAAACTAGGTCAGTAGGTCTAAAAATAGAAAAACCTTGTGACCTCTCTAGAGGCCATATATTTCACAAGATCTTCATGAAAATTGGTCAGAACGTTCACCTTAATGATATCTAGGTCAAGTTCGAAACTGGATCACATGCCCTCAAAAACTAGGTCAGTAGGTCAAATAATAGAAAAACCTTGTGACCTCTCTAAAGGCCATATTTTTCATGGGATCTGTATGAAAGTTGGTCTGAATGTTCATCTTGATGATATCTAGGTCAAGTTCGAAACTGGGTCACATGCGGTCAAAAACTAGGTCAGTAGGTCTAAAAATAGAAAAACCTTGTGACCTATCTAGAGGCCATATATTTCACAAGATCTTCATGAAAATTGGTCAGAACGTTCACCTTGATGATATCTAGGTCAAGTTTGAAACTGGGTCACGTGCCTTCAAAAACTAGGTCAGTAGGTCAAATAATAGAAAAACCTTGTGACCTCTCTAAAGGCCATATTTTTCATGGGATCTGTATGAAAGTTGGTCAGAATGTTCATCTTGATGATATCTAGGTCAAGTTCGAAACTGGGTCACGTGCGTTCAAAAACTAGGTCAGTAGGTCTAAAAATAGAAAAACCTTGTGACCTCTCTAGAGGCCATATATTTCATGAAATCTTCATGAAAATTTGTCAGAATGTTCACCTTGATGATATCTAAGTCAAGTTCGAAAGTAGCTCACGTGCCGTCAAAAACTAGGTCAGTAGGTCAAATAATAGAAAAACCTTGTGACCTCCCTAGAGGCCATATTTTCCATGGGATCTGTATGAAAGTTGGTCTGAATGTTCATCTTGATGATATCTAGGTCAAGTTTGAAAGTGGGTCACGTGCCATCAAAAACTAGGTCAGTAGGTCAAATAATAGAAAAACCTTGTGACCTCTCTAAAGGCCATATTTTTCAATGGATCTTCATGAAAGTTGGTCTGAATGTTCATCTTGATGATATCTAGGTCAAGTTTGAAACAGGGTCATGTGCGGTCAAAAACTAGGTCAGTAGGTCTAAAAATAGAAAAACCTTGTGACCTCTCTAGAGGCCATAATTGTGAATGGATCTCCATAAAAATTGGTCAGAATGTTCATCTTGATGACATCTAGGTCAAGTTCGAAAGTGGGTCATGTGCCATCAAAAAGTAGGTCAGTAGGTCAAATAATGAAAAAACGTTGTGACCTCTCTAGAGGCCATATTTTTCATGGGATCTGTATGAAAGTTGGTCCTAATGTTTATCTTGATGATATCTAGGTCAAGTTTGAAACTGGGTCAACTGTGATCAAAAACTAGGTCAGTAGGTCTTGAAATAGAAAAACCTTGTGACCTCTCTAGAGGCCATACCCTTGAATGGATCTTCATGAAAATTGGTCAGAATGTTCACCTTGATGATATCTAGGTCAAGTTTGAAACTGGGTCACGTGCCTTAAAAAATTAGGTCAATAGGTCAAATAATAGAAAAACCTTGTGACCTCTCTAGAGACCATATTTTTCAATGGATCTTCATGAAAATTGGTCAGAATTTTTATCTTGATAATATCTAGGTCAAGTTCAAAACTGGGTCACATGAGCTCAAAAACTAGGTCACTATGTCAAATAATAGAAAAAAACGACGTCATACTCAAAATTGGATCATGTGGGAAGAGGTGAGCGATTCAGGACCATCATGGTCCTCTTGTTGTACTTATCCAACGAGTCTATATTTGCTTGTTTTGTGCCATCTTCCATAAAATACTTGTTTTACATTATACATTGTATAGAAAAATCCCTAAAATACTTATATTTACTTGGCCTCAGATATACAGCCTTGAACTTCATTTGTTAAAGCATCAGCTGCAAATGAAAGGTAGTCTTATTTGCAGTCCTGAGGTTATGAGACACATGATATTTACTTACTTGACAACAGTGATTGCTTGGATGGACTGAAACTTTTGATTATGAGAGCATTTTGGTTTTAGCATTTTCAAAATGTGTGCTCTAGAAAGTTATTTTATTGTCTCATTCACTTTTAGTGGAAGCAAGACTAAGCGATCCAAATCTGCTGCCGCCGGCATCTGGTGTAAGGCAAAAATACAATAATTGGAAATAACTCAAAAACCCTTACGCGTATTTCTTTTAAACCTTGAAGGATGTTTTAGAAACTAATTTTACAACCCCTGATAGTCAGTAGTGACATTGACCTTGAAGACATTAGCGATTTTAGCTCATCTGATTTTTTTTTTAAAAAAATGATGAGTTATTGTCATCACTTGATCAGCATCGGTGTCAGCGTCGGCGTTGCCTGGTTAAGTTTTATGTTTAGGTCAGCTTTTCTCCTAAACTATCAAAGCTATTGCTTTGAAACTTGGAACACTTGTTCACCATCATAAGCTGACCCTGTACAGCAAGAAACATAACTCCATCCTGCTTTTTGCAAGATTTATGGCCCCTTTTGTACTTAGAAAATATCAGATTTCTTGGTTAAGTTTTATGTTTAGGTCAACTTTTCTCCTAAACTATCAAAGCTATTGCTTTGAAACTTGCAACACCTGTTCACCATCATAAGCTGACCCTGTACATCAAGAAACATAACTCCATCCTGCTTTTTGCAAGAATTATTGCCCCTTTTGGACTTAGAAAATCAGTTTTCTTGGTTAAGTTTTATGTTTAGGTCAGCTTTTCTCCTAAACTATCAAAGCTATTGCTTTAAAACTTGCAACACTTGTTCACCATCATAAGCTGACCCTGTACAGCAAGAAACATAACTCCATCCTGCTTTTTGCAAGATTTATGGCCCTTTTTGGACTTAGAAAATATCAGATTTCTTGGTTAAGTTTTATGTTTAGGTCAACTTTTCTCCTAAACTATCAAAGCTATTGCTTTGAAACTTGCAACACCTGTTCACCATCATAAGCTGACCCTGTACATCAAGAAACATAACTCCATCCTGCTTTTTGCAAGAATTATTGCCCCTTTTGGACTTAGAAAATCAGTTTTCTTGGTTAAGTTTTATGTTTAGGTCAGCTTTTCTCCTAAACTATCAAAGCTATTGCTTTAAAACTTGCAACTCTTGTTCACCATCATAAGCTGACCCTGTACAGCAAGAAACATAACTCCATCCTGCTTTTTGCAAGATTTATGGCCCTTTTTGGACTTAGAAAATATCAGATTTCTTGGTTAAGTTTTATGTTAAGGTCAACTTTTTCTCTTAAACTATCAGAGCTATTGCTTTTTGAAACTTGCAACACTTGTTCAACATCATAAGCTGACCC
The DNA here is from genome assembly GCF_021730395.1 of Mercenaria mercenaria. Lineage (NCBI taxonomy): Eukaryota > Metazoa > Mollusca > Bivalvia > Venerida > Veneridae > Mercenaria > Mercenaria mercenaria. The sequence continues at coordinate 16,987,361 of NC_069370.1, read as the reverse complement.
TGTACATCAAGAAACATAACTCCATCATGCTTTTTGATGGGTGTGTGCGGTCCATATCTTTGTCATTCATGCATGGATTTTAAAATTATTGGGCATGAATGTGTACCACAGTAAGACGACGTGTAGTGCGCAAGACCCAGGTCCGTAGCTCAAAAGTCAAGGTCACACTTAGACGTTAAAGGTCATATTTCATGATAGTGCAATGATGGGCATGTCCGTCCCATATCTTTGTCATTCATGCATGGATTTTAAAATAACTACGCATGAATGTGTGGCACAGTAAGACGACGTGTCGCGCGCAAGACCCAGGTCCGTAGGTCAAAGGTCCTAAACTCTAACATTGGCCATAACTATTCATTCAAAGTGCCATCAGGGGCATGTGTCATCCTATGGAGACAGCTCTTGTTTTGTTTTTTTGTTTGATTTTTTGATGTCTGAAAATTCATAAAAATGACAATTTCTCAAAAAAAAATTCATTCATTAATTTGAAACCTTGTAGGATGGTTAGAAAATTCTTTTTACACCCCCATAGTGAGTCCTGGTGACCAAGTGACCTTGACCTTGAAGAAATTAGCATTTTTTTTTAGATTTTTTTGACACCTTTGAAAATTCACAAAATGACAATTTCTCGAAAAACATCACATATATTGCTTTGAACCCTTATGGGATGGTTCAAAAACTCATTTTACACCACCGTGGTGAGTCCTGGCCCCCTAGTGTCCTGGACCTTGAAGAAATCAGCCCTTGAAAGTTCACAAGAATTACAATTTTTCAAAACTTGTTACAGTTATAGCTTTGAAACTTTGGAAGATGGTTTTAAAACTCATTTTGCTCCTATTTCGTGAGTCAAAGCTCCTGTGGGCAAGACACTCAGGCGATAGCCTTGTTTTGTGATATGGAATAAGTTTTTGTGTCATAACACTGTATTTATTTCTGCAGTTATAAATGGAATCCCTACCATATATGATGCATTTATCTGCTACAACCCAGAAGGCGAGGACTTGGCATTTGTCCGTCAGCTAATTGAGATACTGGAGGTGGAAAACGGTCTCAAACTCTTTGTTCCGTGGAGGGATGATCTACCTGGTGCTTCACATAACACAGTTTGTGCAAAACTTATTGAACACAGGTACATGTAATTATGTAGGGATGGATTGCTAGAATATTGTTAAAGCTACTCTCCCACAGATGGGGTTGGAATTTCTCAGTATGATCATTTCCATCAAGTTGTCATAGAATATAAATATGACACTGAAAAATGATATTTCACAAACATTACAAGGGTTTTAAACTTTATTCTATTATGTACATTATTTTTGGTAGTTTCTCAGAATATTAAAGTTTGTAGCGCTAGTCACATTCACATGGCCCTGATTTTATTGATTTTTGAGAGGGAAAAACCTGAATGTAGAGGAAAATGTTGACATGTTTTTAAGAATAATACAACACACATTAAAATGACGTCATATACCTGGTTTCGAATTTAGATGTCGCTATGAAAAAAATATTGATGTTTCTTGTCCCATTGTAACTTAACAGATAGTTAAAACGGGTATGTTATATGTGTGTCTTTACTTTCAGATGTAAGAGGATGATAATAGTTATATCCCCTAGCTATCTAACTAGCCCAGCATGTGATTTCCAGACAAAATTTGCCCATGGCCTTTCACCAGGTTAGTAATGTTGTATATTAACCTTTAGCCTGCTGGCAACGAGTGGTTATGCCTTTGCAACCAGTGGAGACCAAGATTAGTCTGCACATCTGTGTAGGCTGATTATTGTCTGCACTGTTCGCAATTCAGTCAGTAAATTTTCAGTGACACCCCTTTGAATAATTAATGGTACTGCCCAAAATGAATGATGGAGTCCATTACAGAAATTTAGCAGGCTAAAGGTTAAATGTAGAGGTTCTGTAGATGCTTTAACAGGAAACAGACGTGCGTTGACACTGTTCTAAGATGAAACTTACGAAGCTGAATTAAATGAATACATGTATTACATGTTTATCAATAAGCTTTTATTTTATGGAAGACATTGTTTTTGTGTACACTGTCTGCCTGCCCTAATCTAACTTGTCTGTGCATCTTCTCTTATACCCCTGGACGGATTTCAGTGAAATGTCACAGGAGTGCTTTGGTATAAAATTTAGTTGTGCATGTCATTTGCATCTGCCAGTTGGATATTTTTATTGAGTTATGGCCCCTTAATGGTCAGTTTTTAAATACATATGTCTAGACTACACCTGTACTACTCAATACAACTGTCAGGGTTTAATTGAAAGTTCAAGGTCTGGAATGATCATTGTCAGGCCTATGGTTGAATGATTTCTTTTTCTGAGTTATTGGCCTTTGATTATTATATATGAAGTCATTGTAGAGATTCTTGTTCAAGCTTCATCTCCAAAACATCTGTCTAGATTTCAGTGAAACTTCAGAGTGATTGGTAAGAAGCCAGGTTGTGCATATCATCTGCATATTTAATGAAACATGTCATAATGATAGGTGACAATGAAAGGGACTATAGAGCAAAAGAACCATAACTCTGTCTTGAACAGTTTGAATCATAGCCCTTTAGGACAATTACTTAAAACTTAAAACTGCTGAAGGGAATATCATGTAACATGACATAATGATATATGGCAATGAGGGGTAGAGTGCAGATTTGATATAAAAACACAACGGCAGGCCGTAAGGCTATCTCTGTCTCTTGTTACTATTTCAAGGAAGTACTTTATCATAAAACTGATGGTAAAATATACTTTGCCATATTTCATTTACAAAATTATTCATATTGTATCCCAAAATGCAACAACTCAAAGTTCTTTTAATGCAAAGGTTTCTATTGCCTGTCAAATTCCTTTTCACTTAATATATGCATGTATGGTTTAATGCCCGGTAGAAAGCCTATTTCTGTCTATTATTGCCATCCAAACATTTAGCCCTTAATGCTTGTTATAATAATTATTTAATTCATCCATTTGATTTTCTTTGTTTCAATTCTTTCTTTCAAGTTTGTTGTTAAAACTCATATCTATTTTAGTAAGACTGTAGTATTTTATGTTTTGCTACACTTTTTATCATGTACAAATTAATTTTTCAGGCTCTCGAAATAAAAAGCTCATACCCGTGTTGATAGAAGATTGTACTATACCTGAAATACTACGCCATGTCACATGCTGCAATTACACCAAGAAGGAGCTACTTGAATGGTTTTGGAAAAGACTTGTCCATTCACTGAAGGCACCTCTAAATCCTGCAGAATGCCGGTTCCGCAATCAAAGCGAACTGAACCGGTTAAGTCTTGACACTTCATCGTCCGTGTCGTGCTGGTCAGGTTCCAGTTCAAGCTCTGGTGCAACATCATCAAGCTCTGGTTCAAGTTTATCAAGTACAGGATCCTCTACCCAACCGTCAGGTTCTGCACCTGAAACAAGAGGCAGTGATTATCTGCAGCCGACGGCAGCATACCCTACTTACCTGGAACTTTTGTCAGCTTCTCCACCGTTGCCAAGGCGATCTAACGATTATGAGCACATCAGTAATATTCGCCGCGCAAATAATAACACTTCAAATGGAACAGCTGTTGCTGGGCAGAATGCACATCATTACACACAGCCTATAGCTTCGCAAAACAGAAGTCAGTCGCCTAGCAACATGTCAAACAGGGGTAATGAAACATTGCAGAATAACAGCTCAATGCAAATAAATGGACAATATCAGCAGCTTATTTCCCCACTGGCCAGACAGGACCAGTCATCAAGGGGAAGTTCCCCAGCTATAAACAGGAGGCCCGTGCCACCAATCCCAACAGAAACTTCTACACAACAAAAAGAACAGAAAGAATATTTCTGCTGAAAGTAACATTACTTTCATTACATATATGGCATATCATGATACTGTAATGTGTTTACACATTCAGATTTAATATTCTAATATTACAATGCTCAAGTTTAATGCTGCATACTAACAAAGATGTCACAATGTTCTACTTGTAGCAAATAAGGAGTAAGTGCAGCAGCATTTGACTTACTATTTTGCTGTTTAAGACGGACAATAACTTATAGATAATTATATATCAGAAAGACATTTTATTTGGGTAAAACACTAATTATAAATTCCTTATGCAGTACAAAATTTTCCTTGTATGTGTGACAATAACCCTCCTTGTTGTGTTAGTAAGTTAAAACCTGTTGCGCTATATAGGATAATGTTTCAGAAGACTTATTTTCGAACTCAGAAGGTGAAAAGTAGAAAATATTTTACACTTTGTTATTTTGACTTTGTTTCATCTCCGACACATGATCATGTTGTTTGTCATGTCGTATCCTTTACAAGATGCGCATCATTTCTAATGCTCAGGGTGGCCAACCCACATGACTTTTGGATAAGAAAATGTCTTGATTTACGTAGCATTTTGCCTATATTTTCCTTATTACTTGACTTATTTTCATAAAGTGCGTCAAAGACAGCAAAACTCAGTACTTTTCTCCACACAAAGTGTCTGCCATCAGCTGTCAGTACTTTTCTAAAATACTTCTCCCAACAGCTTTTCATGGACTAACTATGTTGATAACATATACATTTCCACAGTTGAATGAAGTGTTTGAAAAACTAATGAGAATTGATTGCAGACATTTAGTAGAGAGGAAAGCACTCATTTTGCTGTTTTCGACGCGCATTATCCTTTGAAAATCCAGTAAGCAGTAAGGAAAATATAGGCAAAATGTCACCTTAAATGGAACATTTTCTGCATTTGAACAGTATCCAAAAGTCACCCTGAATGTTGGGAATAGATGAAATTGACTAGACAGTACAAAAATAGTTTGATTGTTGATACAGACCTACTTGGAAAATTTTATTCAAACAGCTAATGTTTTTAAAGTATGGGAAGTAAAAATGATTTTCAGCTGTTCTGCTTATTTCTCGCATTTCTGCCAAGTTAGAGAATTGGAGGGTCTGTGATCTGAACTGCTATATCATTTCAAATTTAGCTTACAAGTATGTGAGGGCATTGTAAAGAGATCGGAATGCATCAGATGAGGCCTAAAAAAATGCTTTGTTTCCAGTAACATGCTCAAGAAAATTAGTGTAGGTAGGTCGGAAAATGGTTCTATTTTTGGAATTTGTTTTTATTAAGTGAGACTTTTCGAAAATTATTTTTGTGTCAAAAAATGAATACAAATAAGGGGGTTATGCCTTTAGAGCATCAGTAAGTTGATTTCTAATATCACTGACCATGTTTAAAGCATAAAAAGTGCAGTTTTGCAACTTTTTATTAAGAAGTTGAAAAAAAAATTCTCCAAGGCCATAAAAACATTTAGGGTCTGGCCAAAAATTTAGGGTAGGTCGGGATACGGGAAACAAACAGTTCTTTTTTTTTAGCTCACCTGTCACATAGTGACAAGGTGAGCTTTTGTGATCACGCAGCATCCGTCGTCCGTGCGTTAGTCCGTCCGTCCGTTCGTAAACTTTTGCTTGTGACCACTCTAGAGGTCACATTTTTTGTGGGATCTTTATGAAAGTTGGTCAGAATGTTCATCTTGATGATATCTAGGTCAAGTTCGAAAGTGGGTCACGTGCCATCAAAAACTAGGTCAGTAGGTCTAAAAATAGAAAAACCTTGTGACCTCTCTAGAGGCCATATATTTCACAAAATCTTCATGAAAATTGGTCAGAATGTTCATCTTGATGATATCTAGGTCAAGTTCGAAACTGGGTCACATGCCATCAAAAACTAGGTCAATAGGTCTAAAAATAGAAAAACCTTGTGACCTCTCTACAGGCCATATATTACACAAGATCTTCATGAAAATTGGTCAGAACGTTCACCTTGATGATATCTAGACCAAGTTCGAAACTGGGTGACATGCCTTCAAAAACTAGGTCAGTAGATCTAAAAATAGAAAAACCTTGTGACCTCTCTAGAGGCCATATATTTCATGAGATCTTCATGAAAATTGGTCAGAATGTTCACCTTGATGATGTTAAGGTCAAGTTTGAAAGTGGGTCACGTGCCGTCAAAAACTAGGTCAGTAGGTCAAATAATAGAAAAACCTTGTGACCTCTCTAGAGGCCATATTTTTCATGGGATCTGTATGAAAATTGGTCAGAATGTTCACCTTGACGATATCTAGGTCAAGTTCGAAAGTGGGTCACGTGCCATCAAAAACTAGGTCAGTAGGTCAAATAATAGAAAAACCTTGTGACCTCTCTAGAGGCCATATTTTTCATGGGATCTGTATGAAAGTTGGTCTGAATGTTCATCTTGATGATATCTAGGTCAAGTTCGAAACAGGGTCATGTGCGGTCAAAAACTAGGTCAGTAGGTCTAAAAATAGAAAAACCTTGTTACCTCTCTAGAGGCCATACTTATGAATGGATCTCCATAAAAATTGGTCAGAATGTTCATCTTGATGATATGTAGGTCAAGTTCGAAAGTGGGTCACGTGCCTTCAAAAAGTAGGTCAGTAGGTGAAATAATGAAAAAACGTTGTGACCTCTCTAGAGGCCATATTTTTCATGGGATCTGTATGAAAGTTGGTCTGAATGTTAATCTTGATGATGTATAGGTCAAGTTTGAAACTGGGTCAACTGCGATCAAAAACTAGGTCAGTAGGTCTTGAAATAGAAAAACCTTGCGACCTCTCTAGAGGCCATACCCTTGAATGGATCTTCATGAAAATTGGTCAGAGTGTTCACCTTTATGATATCTAGGTCAAGTTTGAAACTTGGTCACGTGCCTTAAAAGCTAGGTCAGTAGGTCAAATAATAAAAAAACCTTGTGACCTCTCTAGAGGCCATACTTTTCATGGGATCTGCATGAAAGTTGATCTGAATGTTCATCTTGATGATATCTTGGTCAAGTTTGAAACTGGGTCAACTGCGGTCAAAAACTAGGTCAGTAGGTCTAAAATTATTAAAATCTTTTGACCTCTCTAGAGGCCATATTTTTCAATGGATCTTCATGAAAATTGATCTGAATGTTCACCTTGATGATATCTAGGTCAGTTTCAGAACTGGGTCACGTGCGATCAAAAACTAGGCCAGTAGATATAAAAATAGAAAAACCTTGTGACCTCTCTAAAGGCCATATTTTTCACGAGATCTTCATGAAAATTTGTGAGAATAATCACCTTGATGATATCTAGGTAAAGTTCAAAACAGGGTCACGTATCTTCGAAAACTAGGTCAATAGGTCAAATAATAGAAAAACCTTGTGACCTCTCTAGAGACCATATTTTTCAATGGATCTTCATGAAAATTGGTCAGAATTTGTATCTTGATAATATCTAGGTCAAGTTCAAAACTGGGTCATATGAGCTCAAAAACTAGGTCACTATGTCAAATAATAGAAAAAACGACGTCATACTCAAAACTGGGTCATGTGGGAAGAGGTGAGCGATTCAGGACCATCGTGGTCCTCTTGTTGTTTACACCTGATTACTTTTGTCAATATTCACATCATGTGTGCTGAATGTTTTATCGCACAAACATTCTTTCTGAACATACAATTACATGATCAAACTGTGGATATTTTTGTTGTACTTTCATGAATATTTTTTTCATTCTCGTAAATGTTATGTTTAATGATTTTTTACCAAATTTTGAATGTATAGATTGTTAAAATTGATAACTTTTGACTGTATTTTTGAAGTACTTCCCTGATTGGGACAAGTGCAGTTTCAGTTAATTGTTTAGCTCAACTATTTTAAGTTATTTTTTAAATAAAAAGCTATTGTCACACAATGGACCTCTGCATCACAGAAGCTTTGCATGTATGCATGTTTCTCTAAAATTACTGGGGAAAATGCTTTCAAATTTAACACAAATAATTGGCATCTTGAGTTCACCTCTTTTGACAATATACATAACTCTAAAGTTTTTATTTTTGTCAAAATTTTGCCCACTGATAATTAAAAAAATTCAGTCAGTTTTGCATGTAAGCAGATCTGTCAAAATTTTCAAGGTCAAATGCTTTCGAACTGTGTACATGTCTTTGACATCACAAGTTGACCTTACAAGGCGTGTTACATAATTCTTGCTTTATTTCTTTTTAAATTATGCCTTGTTTAAACTTAGAAAGTTCTGCATGTGAACAGGTTTCTTTGAAAGTATACTAGGCCAAATGCTTTCAAACTCTACACAAGTCTTTGACGTCATAAGATGACCTTACAGGGCAAGGGATATAACTATACCTTTATTTTGTTGAAATTATGCCCCATTTTAAGCAGTGGAAAGTGTGTATAAGCATTTTTATCAAGATCAAAAGAAGTGATTTTTATAGGTGCTATTTTCAATTAGTCCTGTTCTTTACAAGGAACAGCATCTTACTTTGTTTTATGCTGTATATAGGATAGATCTGTATATTTTGATTGTGAGTTTTTATACTGCCTTTACAAGGAACAGCATCTTACTTTGTTTTATACTGTATATAGGTTAGATCTGTATATTTTGATTGTGAGTTTTTATACTGCCTTTACAAGGAACAGCATCTTACTTTGTTTTATACTGTATATAGGTTAGATCTGTATATTTTGATTGTGAGTTTTTATACTGCCTTTACAAGGAACAGCATCTTACTTTGTTTTATACTGTATATAGGTTAGATCTGTATATTTTGATTGTGAGTTTTTATACTGGCTTTGTTCTTGTAATTCCGTCTTTTCATAAAGGCAGATGGTATTTCTCTTAGAGTCGCTTGATGTGTTTTTAGCTCACCTGTCACATAGTGACAGGGTGAGCCGTGATAGCCCTTTGTCCATTGTCCATCGTCCGTCCGTCCGTCCGTCCACAATTTCTTGTGAACACGATAGAGACCACATTTTGCAATCGATTTTAATAAATCTTGCACACAACTTGTATTGGCATAATATTTTGGTTGCTTTCGAAAACTGGCCAAATTCCTTCATGGGTTCCAGAGTTATGGCCCCTTAAAGGGCCAAAATTTGCTGTTTTTGGCTTGTGAACATGACAGAGACCACCGTTTGCAGTTGAATTAATAAAACTTGCACACAACTTGTATTGGCATGATATCTCGGTTCCTTTCGAAAACTGGCCAGATCCCATCATGTGTTCTAGAGTTATGGCCCCTTAAATGGCCAAAATTTGCTATTTTTGGCTTGTGAACACGATAGAGACCACATTTTGCAAATGATTTTAATTGAACTTGCAGAACTTGTATTGGTATAATATCACAGTTACTTTTGAAAACTGGCCACATCACATCATGGGTTCTAGAGTTGTGGCCCCTGAAAGGGCCAAAAATTGCTATTTTGGCTTTTGCAGCCATATAAAGACTTCAGTTATGGTTTTATTTGATACAAACTTGCAAAATACCTTTATCAACAATAGATCTTGGATTCCATGATGAATCCAGCAGATCCAATCATAGGTTCCAGAGTTACGGCCCCTTATTGACCCCTGAAAGAGCCAAAATTTGTTAATTTTACCTTGTGAATATTTTACCTAGGATTTTAACTACACTTACAACTTAAGTCACAATAATATCTTGGTTCCTTTCGAAAACCGGCTAGATTCTGTCATGGATTCTAGAGTTACTGCCGCTAAAAGGGGAAAACTTTCTGTATTGGCGCTTTCAGCCATATAGAGGTTTCATTTATGCTTTGATTTGAAATCAAAGAATAAGCTTGTTTTACACTCTAGGGGGCACATTTTTTATTCTATCTTCATAAAACTTGGTCAGAATGTTTGTTATCATAAAGTCTTGGATGATTTCAAATCTGGGTCACGTGGGGTCAAAAACTAGGTCACTAGTTCAAATCAAAGGAAAAGCTTGTATACATTTCTAGAGGGCATATTTATTACCCTATCTTCATGAAACTTGGTAAGAATGTTTATCTTGATGAATCCTAGGCCAAGTTCGAAACTGGGTCATGTGGGGTCAATTTTCCCTAAACTTTGTCAGGCTGTTTGTTTTCATGAAATCTTGGACAAGTTTGAATCTGGGTCATGTTGGGTAAAAAATTAGGTCACTAGGCCAAATCAAAGAAAATGCTTGTGTACACTCAAGAGGCCACATATTTGGTCCAATCTTGATGAAAATTGGTCAGAATATTTGTCTCCATGAAATCACTTGGTAAAACATGATTACACTGTTATGGTGTGTAACTCTGGTGAGCGACCTAGGGTCATCTTGGCCCTCTTGTATTGGTTTTTTTTTGGAGCATTTGATTCAGTTTTGTTTATGATTTGATCAGTCTTTAAATGGTTGAAAATCTACTTAACTTAGATTGAATGATAGTTATTGTGATCATCAATACGTAAAGTAGACAAAAGTTGTTGTTTTTTTTGTCTGTTTAAACCAAGGGTTCAGGGTGAGCTACTAGTGTAGGTGGCTGCAAGGCACTTGACCCCTTTTAGGGGCAAATAGAGCTAAAGATGGAAATACCTTTTAACAACTTCTCATGAACTTCTTGATGGAAAATCATCAAACTTGGTCTATGGCATCATTCTAAGGTCTTCTCTCAAATCTGTTCAGTTTGGGGTGCTCGGCCCCTTTCAGGAGCCACTAAAGCTACAAATATAAAATCTTATTAAATGAACACTTCTTATAAACCACTTGATGGATCTTCATCAAATTTTGTATGTAGAATCATTTTAAGTTACTCAGATTTGTTCTAAAGGGGGCACTTGACCTGTTTTATTTTTTGTATGCTAAACACGGGCTATACCATTAATGATTCAGTGTATCATACATATATTCAAGGTCAAATAGTCAAGGTCAGGCAAGTTATTTATTACTTACTTGCTTCAGCCAGCTTGTATAAACTACAGTTGCACTGTACTTTATGTTTGTGTAAGAATCTCTCAAAATGATCTCTCATTTGAAGGGAAACATTTACTTCTCTTAGGTCGCTTACAGCTGTTGATTTTTATGTTTATTTTTGAGGCACCAACATTTTTTGTGGAGGTGGGGAGTCAGAGTTGCCCTTGTCTGTCAGTCTGTCTGAATTTATGTCAGGCATGTCTGACCCAGAGTCATCAAACCTAACAGGGTTGTCGTTAAGTATGTGAAGTTGTGCACCATGTGTTTTAATTGAGTTTTCGCCAAACCAGCCCAGAGTTATAGCCCTTGACTTAGTCAAAAATATGCAAAAAAATGGCCTAAAAATTTTTTGTGGCATGTATCTCAAAAAGTATTTGACCTAGAATCATGAAACATTATAGAAATATTCTTCCTTCAGCTTATGAAGTTGTGCACCTAGGGTTTTGTTTGAGATTTCACTCAGCCAGACCAGACTTATGGACCTTGACTTAGTCAAGAATATGCATAAAAGGCATAAAAGTTGTGTCGAATGCATCTCAAAAAATATTTAGCTTAGAGTTGTAAAGCATTACAGGATTGTTATATAGCATGTGAAGTTGTGCACATGGTGTTCAGTTTTGGATTTCACTCAGCCAGACCAGAGTTATGGCCCTTGACTTAGTGAAAAATACACATTAAGTGTTTAAAATTTTGTGTTGCATGTGTCTTAAAAAGGTTTTGTCATTGAGTCATGAAACCATGAAGGAATGTTCTTCAGCATGTGAATTTAAGTGCATCTTTAGATTTTGGATTTCACGCAGTATGTAATGGTTGTTGACTTAGTCAAAAATAAGTATTTAGAGCATAAAAAATTTTGTCGCCTGCATCTCAAAATATATTTGACCTGGAGTCATAAAACATTAAAGGATTGTTGTATAGACTGTGAAGTTGTGCACTTGATGTACTGTTTTGGATCTCACTCAGCCAGACCAGAGTTATAGTTCTTGACTTACTTAAAAATATACATGAAGTACTTAAAAGTTCTAAGTTGCAGGTATCTTAAAAAGCATTTCATCTAGAGTCATACTGACTTTGGGATATTTTCGTCATGGTTAATTTTTCGCCTATTTCGCCACCCATATGAAGTGGCAAAAATATAAAGCTCAAAAATATACCTATGTCCAAAATTTGACACCATATAAACGTTAACACTGCAATACCTGTTTACATTGATTATCGATTGCAAATACCTTACATCGAGTATAAAAGGATAATTCCTTTTGTTTTACCTGTATTGTTACAAAAACAAGAAACCCGAGATTTTCTCACCTTGACCAATTTTTATTAAATCTATTGAATACGTGTAGTTGATAATTAATGTTAAAATTTTGATACACTTACTGTACATGGTTGTCACAGTGTGAAAACAAACATGTCTATTCTCAGATATTTTCAACAAAACATTTTAACGAATTTTATTGCTTTTGTTTTAATTCAATTCACAATTTTTTTATGTATATACCAGATATAATAAAGTCACATGTACGCAGTTTGTGTTGTGGATAATTGCAGAAAAGTAACCTAACATGGCAACTTTTCAAAAATGCGGGTAATGTTGTTGGATTTTGATGAAATTTTTGGGCAAATTTTCACCACCTATGTAAGAAGGCAAAAAATACACATGCCAAAATAAAAACACTACATTTTGGGTTGAAAGGGCGAAAATTTGCTGACACGAAAATATCCCAAAGTATGGTAATACCATGTAGAAAGACAGGATGGGGGCCCCAGTGTCCTATAGATACACATCTTGTCTCTTATTTTATCTATGAAATCATGTATGTGGAAAACTGGATGGCTGTTTTGTGTCACTTTGTACTTGAATTTGGTTTTTCTTATGTAATCTGGAGTATACTTTGAAAAGGGCATGTAAGTTGAAACATAAATGAAATAAGGCTCAAAGCAATTCTTGATATGAAGGTTTTATGCACAGCACCAACAAGTTCTTTTATAATATAGTTTGTCCACAATACCTCTCTATACTGTTGGCAAAATCCGAATGCAGTTAGTAAACATTTGGCACAAATATACCAGTATGTAGTTATGGCCCTTTGATTTTTATACATAAAGTCAACATAGTAATTTCATCTTGGAGTCAAAAATCTTGTTGCTGCATCACCTTGTAAACCACTGTTCAGATTACTAAAATAAATTTAACAGCAGTGAATGGTATGAACTGCATACTATCGAAACATCCTGTTAGAGTAGTTACTTCAGGGGTATGGCCCTTAGAAAGGACCTTTCGTAATAAAATTTATCTGGACTTCTTCTCCAGAACAGTATCTAGGCCTGTAATTTTTCAGGACAGTTCCTGATTTCAAGTTTTCGACTGCCATAATTTCCTCTATACAACTATTGAAAAAGGACATTACAGACTTTAGAATGTAGATTTTCAAGTCTTCTATTTTTGACTGAATCCCAGGCCCGAATGTAACTGGTGGTTTAACCTTTAGCCTGCTGGCAGCAAGTGATTCTGCCTTTGTGACCTTCGCTGTTCAGTTAGTAAATTTTCAGTGAACACCCCTTCGAATAATAAGTGGTACTGCTCAAATTGAATGATGGAACAGTTCATTTTAGGAATTTAGCAGGGTAAAGGTTAAAATAAAACTTCATACACATGATCAGTACAAGGTCTAGTTTGGCTTTATGGATTTTAGATCTGGATGATTTTATATGGAGTAATGACACTTTAATATTAAATTCTTACCGATTTTTTTTTCAAAAACAACCATCTAGGTCCTCATTTTAGTTCTTCGCCAGTTTTAACCGAATTTATATATCTTATGTAAAAAAAAGTCAGATCTTATATTTTTATGACCTTTTATCGAAAATTCTTTTCTCACCAATTTTACACCTGAATAGTATTGAATTTTCTTTGTATATCGTGGCAAAATGAATTAATTCTTTTTTTTTTTTTTGTAAATAAATTTAAATATTATCTTTACATGCATGTTGATCATAGTTTGAATTGTATAGTGTAAATTTATAGTTTTATATTTAAATGTGTTTGAGACATTGTTTTCTGCTCTATCTTGACCAGGAAATAAAAATATTAATATATTAGTCTTTTTTTTTTTGTTTGTGTGTGAATTATAGAAATGGAGAGATAAAATTTACCCAGTGAACATACAATCTCCCAGTGAAATTTTCACCAACATATACACCAGTGACATTTTAGTATTTTTAGCTCATCTGTACCATAGGTTCAGGGTGAGCTGTGTGATAAGGCTGCACCAGTCTTTTCTGTCATTCCTGGTCTGTCATCTGACTTAATTCTTTCCATGAACCGCTTGATGGATGATCAGTAAACTTGGTCTGTGGCATCCTTGTATGGTCTTCTTTCATATTTGTTTAAATGGTTCTGCTTGACTGATTTTAGTGGCCGCCAGAGCTGAATATTGAAAAACCTTTTTTAAAGGTTTCTGTTGACTGCTACAGCTCAAAGTAAAAATCTTTAACCCCTATCATGCTGGACACAAGTGATTCTGCCTTTGCGACCAGTGTAGATCATGGTCTGCACTGTTTGCCATTCAGTCAGTATTTTTTGGTAAGCTCCCCCTTTTAACAGTTAATGATACCGTTCAAATTGGAAGATGGACAAGTTCATTATAGAAATTTAGCAGGGTAAGGGTTAAACGAGGTGGGCAGTGGTCAAGTTGTAACACTGTCTGACTACTTAACCAGGGGTCATCAGTTTGATCGCCCACTCCCCTAACTAAAATTAACATTCGGTTAAGAGTCCCATTTACGGGTGTTTTACACCTGGCACGCTAAAGAACGGTCAACCAGGGAACCTGGACTGTATCTTGCACGATCCTCCAACTGAAAATTACTAATCTTCTGTAGGAGAAGCCCATCTGGTTGAACGGTGGCAGGTGTAAATGAGTCATGCACGCACGCACGCACATAAACACGCATAAAGCTGGTGTCGTTAAGGTAGATAAATAAAGAATATACGAGTATAAAGAAGATGCTGGAGCCGTATTTATGTATCAGATAACAGCGAATGTCGTTTGCGGGAAGTGTCGCATGTCTTATTTAAAGTTGCCATGGAAACAAAATGACTACCATTTTTAGCTCGACTATTCGAAGAATAAGTAGAGCTATCCTACTCACCACGGCGTCGGCGTCGGCGTCGGCGTCACACCTTGGGTTAAGTTTTTCGTACCAGTCCACATTTTGACAAAGTCTTTTGAGATAAAGCTTTGAAACTTTCAACACTTGTTTACCATCATCATGGCCAGTTATAGGCAAGAGCACATAACTCAGTCAAGGATTTTGGCTGAATTATGGCCCCTTTTGACTTAGAAATCATGGTTAAGTTTTTCGTACCAGTTCATATTTTGACAAAGTCTTTTGAGATAAAGCTTTGAAACTTTCAATATTTGTTTACCATCACCATGTCCAGTTATAGGCAAGAGCACATAACTCCATCAAGGATTTTGGCTGAATTATGGCCCTTTTTGACTTAGAAATCTGGGTTAATATTTCGTACCAGTTCATATTTTGACAGTCTTTTGAGATAAAGCTTTGAAACTTTCAACACCTGTTTACCATCACCATGTCCAGTTATAGGCAAGAGTACATAACTCCATCAAGGATTTTGGCTGGATTATGGCCCCTTTTGTCTTAGAAATCATGGTTAAGTTTTTCGTACCAGTTCATTTTTGACAAAGTCTTTTGAGATAAAGCTTTGAAACTTTCAATACTTGTTTACCATCACCATGTCCAGTTATAGGCAAGAGTACATAACTCCATCAAGGATTTTGGCTGAATTATGGCCCTTTTTGACTTAGAAATCTGGGTTAATATTTCGTACCAGTTCATATTTTGACAAAGTCTTTTGAGATAAAGCTTTGAAACTTTCAGCACCTGTTTACCATCACCATGTCCAGTTATAGGCAAGAGTACATAACTCCATCAAAGATTTTGGCTGAATTATGGCCCATTTTGACTTAGAAATCTTTGTTAAGTTTTTCTTACCAGTTCATATTTTTTGTAAAGTGTTTGACATGTGGCTTTGAAACTTTTATCACTTATTTAGTATAATAGTCTCTATCTGGAGGAAAGAGAACATAACTCTGTCATCTATTTTGGCTGAATTATAGTCCTTTTTGGATTTTGAAATTGGTTCTGTTTTCATACAAGTCCATGTTTTGTCAAAACTATTTGACATATGGCTTTTAAACTTTGAACACTTGTTTATCATTATGATTTCCATCTGTAGGCAAGAGATCATAACTATTTTGACTGAATTATGGCCCTTTTTGGACTTTGAAATTGGCTCATATATTGCCATTTAGTGCAAGACTAACCAAAATCAAAGTAATACAGGAACATTGTTTGTCTAATTTATTTATTCCTTTTGTCTGAATATCCGTGGAAATATTTTGACCCCATTCTTCAATCAATTCTTCGAATAGTCGAGCGCGCTGTCATCAGACAGCTCTTGTTATAAAGTGGCTGTCACAGTTTATGTTATCTGCATAAAATATGTTTATTTCTTACTGAATCCTATTTGCGGTAATTGTTTCTCATATATTTTCCAAAGGTATGATGTAGACAAATAATACTGAATCCATTTTTATGATTGCCTCCCCCAGTTACTCTAACTCGGGCTTCAAAAATTTATATTGCAGTTTCTGTTGCGTTATTTTTATTTGAATAACATACTGCAAAAAATAAAATACATTTGGTAATTTGAATTGCGAACTGATTTTGTATTTGAAATTCAAGAAATCCGAACGCTTAGCCCGATAGCGCAGATCTCGGAATCTCGGGATCGTTAGTTCGGTCAACGGGCGAGGAGTATCTTCTTGGAAACGATACGAAATTGTGTCTCAAAGAATTCGTCATCCAACTTTGATTCATGTGGGTATTTTGGAGTTACTTACGGAGACGGCTTATTACTTGAAATTTGAATTAAAAACTTCAAAATATTTTGCATTGCGCGATTTGAACTGCAATGAGTTTTTGCTTTGCAATTCAAAAACACATTGTACGGTGGCATAAAGGTGACACGTGAACGTTTTTTGTAAGAAAAAATCGCGATAACAAGGTGTTCTTTTCCTTTTTTTATAAAACATTGCGAATTGACTAAGTTAGCA
This sequence comes from Mercenaria mercenaria, assembly GCF_021730395.1. NCBI lineage: Eukaryota > Metazoa > Mollusca > Bivalvia > Venerida > Veneridae > Mercenaria > Mercenaria mercenaria. Next base: position 16,970,430 of record NC_069370.1, on the reverse strand, counting down.
TTCTTTCGCGATTTTATTTTTAAGTAAAAAATGCGAAACTACGGTACCAAAGTGATGTGCAAATTTTCTTTCTTTATTTATTTTTTAGTAAAATAAAAAAAAAAACATGTCTTTACCACAGTATTCAAGTATGGAAGAATATTAGTACCAGTTGATGATATTTATGAAATACAATCTCGAAATTTAGACTTACTTTATTTGAAATTTAGGCTTACTTACTACCATATGGGCCCTGGCCAGGATCAAGTGCCTTGGGTAGCTATAGAGGGTCATGACTGGTGAACGGTCAGTTTTCACATTTACTAAATATAGCTATTTCGACCATGATTATGTCTGAAATGATTTCAGCCTGGTTCGAACCCTATGACAAGGAGTCCTAGGACCTTGCTACATTCCAGAGCAAAATCGGGAACCTCGGAAATCTCTACAGGCGAATGCAATTCATAGAAGTTGGTCGGATAGTGTTCGAACTTATTCGAGTATTTCATCATTTTGACCGTACCTGAAATGTTTACGACCTTGTTCCAAGAGACGATATAGTCATACTATACATGGATATATAGGTACTAGTATTCGTCCTGGCTACAATTTAAGATCTGTTATATGAAGAAGCTCTAGATGCCAGGACAACTTACACATGGATGTATGATAGGGTCATTTTAAGTATATGTAGACGCTATATTATGCTTTGACCCTTGTTCGAGTCCGTGCATGCTGGGTACCAACAAGTACCATTTATGAATGTGTAGTCAGGTGTATCCTCTATATAATTTTACTATTTAAGTGTCAATAAAATGTTTTCCAAGCTCAGAAATTTAGTATAAGTAGCCGAAACAAACTTATTCATTAACCATTTCATTTCGACATTTGACAGTCGAGCGGAAGCTCAAAATTTGAGGATAAGGATCGAGGCAATGTACAAAGTTGTAAATTCGAGTAAGTCGAAATTTCGAGGTAGCATACCAAAATTTCGCGTTTATAAAACACCCACATGGCACTCTTTCATACATGAGTACTGTAGTAAAGACATGACAATCTAGGGCTACTCAAGGTACCTGATCCAGGGCCTATGCATATACGTCTATCTATGGTAGTAAGCTGAAATTTCGAATAAAGTCGAAATTTTGAGATATCAAGCCTAAATTTCAAGACTGCATATCAAAATTTCGATTTAATAAATGACAACTAACTGGCACTAATACTCTCCCATACTTTAGTACTGTAGTAAAGACATGTGATGCTTTTTTACTTTGGTACTTAGGCCACACCAAATTAATTTCTTGGTCATTGGATTTTTCAAAAAAAAAATAGGAGCGGGCAAGCGAAATAAAAGTAAAAGTTGTTTTTTTTTGGATTTCACCTATTTTTGGAGCGGGCGAGGAGCGATTTGAAGAAAAAAAAAAAAAACTCGTCACAAGAATCAACCAGCACTGCCAAAACATATCAAAACGGCTTGAAAATACATAAAAGAACCAAAGAAGGCAGACCAACGGGAGAAACACCATTAAAGCCCGACGAAACGGGACAGAAGTCAGAGCAATAAGAAAAACATGATAAAGGGCCCGAGAAAAAAAGGACAAAAGGCAGATTAACGAGAAAAACAGCTTTAATTGCATAGCAACAGAAGAAACACCACTGAGGACCCTACGAAACGGGACAGAAGGCATAGCAACAGGACAAACACCATTAAAGGCCTATGAAACGGGACAGAAGGCAAACCAACAGGACAAACACCATTAAAGGCCTATGAAACGGGACAGAAGGCAAAGCAACAGGAGAAACACCATTAAAGGCCCGACCAAACGGAACAGAAGGCATAGCAACAGGAGAAACACCATAAAGGGTCCGACGGAACGGGACAGGAAGAAATACAAATTAAAGGCCCGAGGAAACAGGACAGGAGACAGAGCAACAGGAAAAAAGACTATTAAGGGCCCGACGAAACAGAACAGAAGGCTGAGCAACAGAAGAAACACCATTAAATGCCCGGCGAAACGGGACAGAAGGAAGAGCTACAGACGAAACACCATAAAGGCCCGACGAAACAGGACAGAATGCTGAGCAACAGGAGAAACACCATTAAAGGCCCGGCGAAACGGGACAGAAGGAAGAGCTACAGACGAAACACCATAAAGGCCCGACGCAACAGGACAGAAGGCTGAGCAACAGGAGAAACACCATTAATGCCAAACGAAACAGGACAGAAGGCAGAGCAACAAAAGAAACACCATTAATGCCAAACAAAACAGAACAGAAGGCTGAGCAACAGAAGAAACACCATAAAAGACCAGACGAAACAGGACAGAAGGCAGAGCGACAAAAGAAACATCATAAAGGACCAGAAGAAACAGGACAGAAGGCAGAGCAACAGAAGAAATACAATAAAGGACCAGACGAAACAGGACAGAAGGCAGCAGAGGAACAGAAGAAACACAATAAAGGACCAACCGTCTGCCAGACATTCTTAATACTTTCTCAAACACTTCGGTTCAAGGTTTTTTTCACAGACCAAATGTGTAGATATATCCAGTACAAACTGGGATTTGGGCGAAGTGTTTGAAGAAAGTATTGAGACTGTGAAGCAGACGCTTTTTTGCCGAGGAAAACACTCATTTTTCCGCTCTTTTTATCTTATTAAAGTCCAATTTAGGTCATGTGGTGACTTTCCCCCGCTTTTAATGGTGAAGGAAGACCACAGGTGCCCCTCCGGGTATTATTGGTAGAACCTCCTTCGGTAAGCAAGCTGGATGGTTTCCATAGTTGAAGAGTTCTAATTAAGGGGTGCAGTGGTCTAGTGGTCTAAGGTGTCGGCCGTTCTACCCTGGGGTCGTGGTTTAAAGCCCCACTAGGGCTACGACCATATCTTCTCACATGTTAACAGTAAACATGCAACAAATGAATTCTGTGCAGTGTATTTGTTTCCAGTCGTATCACGTCTTCATGTAATAAAGCTGCCGTCTCAATGGCACAGTTAATTGATTTTCTTTACTGATCAATAACTTAACTCTTTGTCTTAAAAGACCGCGATAAATACTTTATGTCCAATTTAAACTACTAGTATATATCTAATTTTGTTAATGCAGTTGAATATGTACATTTATTAAAGCATAACCAGGTCATTGTATTGGAATGTAATTAGCAAGAAGTTACACCTTTCAAAATGAGACACTGCGACATATCAATTGGCGTAAAAAAAAATGTTACTCCATTGACAATAAAATGAATATTTTTACACCGGATAATCTGCCTATTGAATTGTGATAACGGACACACAAAGCCGTTTTTAATATCATGCAATCACAGTTAAAATATATTCGACAAATATCATAGAAAATACCAGTTTTAAACTGGAATGTTATTCCAAACAGACCGAAACAATTTTAATTTTGCATGGTCATTATTTACTCTCATGCAGCTATCAATGTATTTTATGATTTGATTTTATCATATAAACTCAAAATTAACCGTTGTATTGTACACAAGTAATATTATTATGGGATAATCGCAGCTAATCTTTCGTGTAAACAACCTGAAATGATTGTTAAGTAAATAGAAATAATAACAAGGCAAGTACAATTCAGAAAAAAAAACACTATGGAAGTATAAAAATTTGTATTTTTTTTATGTTTATCTATCTGATTATACAATGTGTCCGTGATTTTATTCACCCTGTGTAACGTGCACTGACTTTCGTCCATGACGTTGCACGGCAGTATTGAACCGTGTTCCGATTTGACCTAGGCGCCCAGTAGCCTAACCAGACGTAATCGCATGTTACGCCTGCGTTGGACGCGGCGTTATTTACGCTAGACGCTTGCGCTGTGGGACCAGAGTGCATTTTAGCGATGAATCTCGCTTCAGTTTAAAATTTACAGATCTTACGATTCGTGTTTACCGTAAAATGGGGGAAATATTTGCTAATATGTGTCTTCTTTAACGTTACCGTTTTGGTGTTCAGAGTATCATGGTCTGGGATGGAATTATGGGAGGAAGAAAAACTTACCTTGTTGTCATCAGTGGGGTTTCAAAGTTCAACGTTATGTGTCCTGTGGTTCTTGCAGGACTAACGTTCATGTTTCGCGGTAGTCCACATATTCCCCAAATTGTAATCCCATAGAACATATCTGGCACCTTTTGGGAAGGAAAGTCAGAAAGAAAACACGTTTTGAATAACCCCGAGACGTTAAGTCAGGTCAGTGCGATCTCGTTTATTGGTAGTTATTTGTCGAAAACACTAGATAAATTATGAGCTAGTTTAGAAGAAAAACGCTGTATTGAAGTTATCCTACAGTTTTTCTAATTAATACTTTCTTTTTGAAATAAACCCTACCTTTATAAATCACTGATAAAATTCACATTTTTCTGAAAACACATACACAGAAAAAAATGATGCCATCATATGGACCATGAATTAACCTTTTATTCGATGCAAACTATGCGTATGTGTCAGCTATTTGTCGGAGCAAATTTTCGTCAAAGAGCCAGTAGATCTAGTCAACTGGTAGGCGTTCATGTATTATTTCATTGGATACAGTAAGCATTTCAAAACATTGGCAGTCAATAATTTCCATGTAGTGATATAATCGGACGTTAATTTATTGTGTAGGTCTACCCGTTCACGTACACGTCTCTTTATATACCTTATATTATATAGACTTTTAATCTGTACAATATGGTGTCTCTGTGGAACCGAAAAAAGTCTGCTGGTAATAAAGTCGAAACAATATTGATGAGAAATCCATGTAGTTTGTTTTATTATATAGAGGGACATAGTGAGATAAAGCTAAAGAACAGATAGAGATACAGATATGCAGATACAGGCTTGTCTAGCTCTTTGCGAATAGACTGGTTCTTTAACGTACCCGGTGTTTAGCACCGATACACGTGACGCCGTCTGGGAAGAACCAATACAGGCCTCTTAGTTAGATGGGCCTCTTAGTTAGATGAGAGAAACTCAAGAGCATCTCAGAAATTTCCAGTGGCTGGACCGGGATTCGAACCCCGGACCTCTGGATTGGCAGTCAAGAGTGTTACCCACCTATAATCGTTGAATGAATAATGGATACTAGACTTAAGTGATAATTATAATTATTATAGGATACAAAAATATTGAGTAAAGTACGCCAAAATGTAATGAAATGTTTATGACGTCATATGTATCATAACGTCATTTAACGCTTAACGCACATGAATAATATTTAGCCGAGGAAGAACACGTTGTAGTTGTAAAAAGGAATTCTTCAATAAACTTTAGATATTCAAATATTTTACAGGTACGTGCAGTTAACACTACAACTTATGGTGAGCACTCCTACAGATATGCTGCTCCTGTGTTGTGGAACTCTCTCCCAGATGAAGGCTACTAACTTTAGTCAGTTTAAAAATCTTATTCAGTCATGGAATGGTTCAAATTATAAAATAATATTCCTCCTGCTCCTTTGGGGGTGGGGGGGGGGGGAGGGAGGATACATAACACAGGCATAGCATAAAAGTTAAGTGCATGTTTGGCATATAGTAGATTTCTGTATTCTCAAGCATAAGTTTGCTTTTTGTTTCTTTTCATTTTATTTTGTTCTGATGCTTTATATAGCTACAAGCTATTGATTTTGCTTTTGTAAGTCTGTTTATTGCTGTTGTGTTTGCTTATTTACTTTAGCTGAATGTTGAGTCTATTTAACACCTGCCAGGATTAGCATGTTTCTCATGGATTTTATGTTGTAAATTATCATTTCTTATTTGTAGCCTATTTACTTTTTGTTAACCTTTGTTATGTAGTCGGTTAAAAAAGCTCTTCAGAGCTTATGTTACTTGTAATTGTCCTGCCGACTCAAAATAAATCTTATCTTAATATAATGAAATAATGAATTTCAAAATTTACTATAGTTCCAATGTTTCAGCTACATGCCTTCTTCAGGGAATAATAATAATAATAAACAACGGAAATAACGTCATACATAGTACGTTACGTTACTCTAAAATAGCGGGAAACAGACGACAGTAAAAATGTGACGGACGTCACATGTATGACTTGTAACGTCTTATAATGAAAAAATACATGTACTTGTAAATAATTGATACCTACAGTATAATTAAGTAAATAAATACGTATAGCAGCAATAATGCAGATAAATTATCATCGGATCTAAAAGATAAACATGTTCCTATAAAGAATTTGAAAAAAATAGCTTAATATGAAACTCCTAGATAATATGTTCTCGAATATTTGACGTCTTCAAGATCTTCTCAGGCCAGAGAGTCGTCGTGTTACCAAGTTGAGACCATCTACCGGCCAATACTAATATCAGTGTAGCGTATACACAAGAGTGGATATACCCGATTTTAATTATTTTATAGGTGATATACACAGCGGGCGGACATACCACTTTTTCTCTGAACGTACCTGAACGTGGAAAAGGTTGTGGGAGGAACATGTGTTTTAAAGTCAACTGTGAAAATTGTAACAAGCCAACATGGAAAGGTAAGCGTATTTTATTTTTGATTATCAGTAATTTTGGGTCATATCACGACATATGCCATGTTGTCATTCATTATTGCTCTCGCACGATAATTTAAACGACAGCATGTTTATGTTATTGTTTGATTGTTATGGTTCTCGTGCATTGTTGAACTCAAAAAGGTTGTCAATGATAGAAGTTATGTGCCTACTGTAATGTTATACAAAAATATTTTCTGCATTGAAACGTTTTAATGCAGAAAAATCATAATTATTAAACATGTTATCGTTTGAGTTATCGTGCGGGATTTATACATGCATATATTATCGGTTATCATTTTACGTATATCATACGCTAGCATTTTAGAAACTCTAGGCGTAGGTCGGATGTAGACATCTTGTACTTTTAAAATGGTTAATACCTACGTATATTAATGGTTCTACATTATAATTAAATACAATTTACGTACGTTTATATTTAATGGTTTCAAGGATCAGTAAACAAAAAATGAACTGTTCAATATCAATCGAAGTATTTATAAATATTACACCTACAAATCTATTCTCACGTAACTTTAAAAGTACAGTATAATCAAAATAATTCGACGGTCAGATTGTTTTAGATTTGTGACGGGCAATCTTACGAGTGGAGATATTGCCCATAAGAAAAATAACTCAATATTTTCTAGGATCGCATCAAATTTGTACTGTAATAAGCTGAATCAATGTGAATTATATGTCCGTGTGGCCGGATGTTCTCGAATTCATGTCTTTCACTCGTGAATTTTCTTTTAATTTTAATTTTTATGAAGCGTATATCTTTACGCCTTTGTGGGTAGTTATATACTTATGTCTCTTTATTGATGTATATTTTATATCTTTATTTATGTATATTTGGAAAGACTTTCCGATTATTCATATTTCAAAATATTCGCGTTCAAGAGTAGTGTTCCATAACAGTGAAAATCACACTGAAACAGTGAATACACCCTTAAAGGTGGATAATCAGATTTTGGCCATGTAACGGATTTGTTCGAAACTTTAGCATCTGATCATTTACACTCATTTATGTTCACTTAACACTTAATACAAATTAGATTTTTACTGAAGGTATTTTTAAAATTTCATTTTCCTATCCTGGTTGCCCAACCAAGATAGAGTTATTTTATCATAAGTATAAATTTGATAAACATACTTTGCCATAGGATATGTATAAATATTAGACATATTGTAATATATTTGTAAAATATTTGCATTAAAAATTATGTATTTAGATGGAATTCATTAGAAACGCAAGTTTGAAAAATTATTATTAACTCCCTTTGCCTATCTTGGTTGCGCAACCAAGATAGATTGGAAATAAATGAATTCAGAAGCTACACACAGCTTTAAAACTTGCATTTTGGTTCAGATTGTTCAATAGTTGATATGTCTATCAAACGCAAATGTAAAACTAGACATTGTATCGAAATAAAAAGAAATACCCAGCTTTTTATATACTTTCATATTAAAGGGGAGTAATTACAAAATTTTATAAAAATAATAAAAAATACATTTCAAATAGGAATCTAACTCTATGTAATCGGTCTTTTTGTTCCTTAAATAATTCTCTACCAGAATATACAAAAAGTAAAAAATGTCATTAAATGTTGTTTAAATGTGATTGACCACCTTTAAATTCCAATAAACAGCCGAAAATTATAAATATAAATGTCTGCAATTATTATGTGCATAAACAGAAGTCAGTATAAGACTTACTACATGCAAGCACATATCTTTTCATTTCTTCAATGAACAGTGCATGTGCTTTTTCCCGTTTAAGGATGTAGAATACCTTGTCACCTGGGTAGATTCAAATGTAACGAGCAATTACCTCTGTCCCTTCAGGTAAAGCTTTATGACCATCTAAAGACATTTTATGTTGAAAGAAGAAGGAAAACTTATCCGTAGAAATCAGCGTTGTTGATGATTTTGTTAACTCGACTATTAGAAGAATTTGGTGGAGCTGTTGCACTAACCCGTTTTTCGGCGTCGGCTTCTTCGTTCCGATTTGGTTAAGTGTTGTATGTAAGATCCGGCAGAGACAGACAGATAACTTTAATTTCACCCAACGAATTATGCAAATTTAAGAGGATATGTAGATATGTTTAGTTAAAGCCAAAGCAAGTTCCGATAGGAATCAGCTAACAGAGAATTTTTATAATCAACGATGTATATGTATCAAGGGGAAAATCGTTTAGTCCTGTAACAATTCAAAATTGTAACAAATGCAAGAAAATAAGTAAAAAAAAAAACCCACTAAAGATATGTACTCCAACTTGTGGGAAAGGATTGAAATTTCACACTCTTGTCCAGCGTGATAAGCTGACATGCAATGTTTAATAACTATTTTGGATTTTTACAAAGTTATGCACCTTTACCGACTTAGCAATTTTTGATTTGGTTTTTTTAAAAAGTTATACCCTTTTATCGTCTTTGCAAGTGTTTGGTTCAGTTTTTATGTGAGCTGGTATCTCGGTATCCACCAATGGGAATGGATTGAAACTTTACACATTTGTTCACTGTGATGATCTGATATGCAATGCACATGTTTCATAACTCTATTTTGCTTTTCACAAAGTTATGCTTCTTCCTTTACTGTTGTAATATGAAATGTGATAAGCTTCATTAGAGTGTAAAGTTTTACAACTCAAAACTGACTGAATGGTGTTACGCAACTATTTGCAGGTGCAAATCGAGCGACATCATGTACACGTTTTGTTTTTCTATGACAGATTTACTGAACCTTTTTGCAAACAGAAAATCACATTTCACATTTAATTCGACTCGTTGACAAATTTGATTTCCGTGCATAACAATAACACTTTAATAGGCGCAATAACATCGGTCAAACAAACTTAATGTTATCCTGTTAACTGCATCATTTTACAACTGAACGAAAATCTAAAACGTTTTATATATGTTCTATAACTATCGTTATTCTTTTTCAGTCGAAACAAAATTCTATTCGCCATTGATCATAGCAAGTAGTTGTCTCATTAATTAGACATCATAACTGAATAAAACATCGCACTCTACCACTCTTATCTGTTGTTACATTTTATTGTATAGGTTGTGGCGCGCATATCGAGCAGGTTTTGAAAGATGTACCAGAGGCGGACAGATGCAAATGTCCCCGGAGCTAGGCTCGTCCTGTTGTAGTCAGGTAACTTAAATGCTATAATTGATAAAATAAACGTTAGTTTCGTTTTTAGTGCGGAGAAGTCATTTCTACTGTGGTAAAAAGTTGGCATGCGTTTTTTTGTTGTTTTTTTTTTTGTTTTGGTTAAAAAAATTCGCGAAACGCTGACTTGTGAATTTCTGTTTGGCGTTTTTATTGCTTAAAATGCGAAACAAACCAATGTGTCAATTTGTTTTTGTAAGAAATAAAAAATCAAAAATCAAATCTTTATTACTCTCTACTAGAGCATTAGTGTCAGGTGGATGTTATCTATTAACTCGGAATTTCAAATACTTACTCAGTATTTCGACTGTTTTACTTCGACTTACTATCAGCAAATTTCGACTTACTGGAAATTTCGACTTACTATCTTGCCTCTGGATTTTCTGTCTGTCAAATGTCAAAAAAGATTAATTAATAAGTTTGTCATGGCTACTTCTTCTTAACGCATCGGGGGCCTCCGTGGCTGAGTGGTTAAGGCTGCTGACTTCAAATCACTTGCCCCTCATCGATGCGGATTCGAGCCTCTCTCAGGGCGTTGAATTCTTCATGTGAGGAAGCCATCCAGCTGGCTTACGGAAGGTCGGTGGTTCTACCCAGGTGCCCGCTCGTGATGAAATAATGCACGGAGGGGCACCTGGGGTCTTCCTCCACCATCAAAGCTGGAAAGTCGCCATATGACCTATAATTGTGTCGGTGCGACGTTAAACCCAACAAAATATACAAATAAATCTTAACGCATATATATACTTGTAGGTGTGCAGTGTGTAGGACTCGAACAAGAGTCAAAGCGCAACACATTACCTATATATACTTAAATCACCCTACCATACATGTATATTTGATATACCCACTCCAGGTAACGGTCTTTGTTTTAAACTCTAGCTAGAACCCATACCTTTATGTTCATTTGAAGTATGGTTATTTCTTCTGGTCGAAGGGGCTTTTTTCTTTTTATGAAATCTAGTAGCCTCTAGAACTACCCAGGGTACCTGATCTTGACCATAACCTATACATATACTTCCATATATAGTAGTTAGTAGGTCGAAATTTCAGGTAACGTACGTCGAAATTTCGAGAAAGTAAGTCGAAATTTCAAGATAATATATATCGAGATTTTAAGTTCATTAATAACACCCACCTGACACTAGTAGATCTTTTTTTTTTTTTACTTAAAAATATCACACACCACTTTAGGGAATTTTCTAGACTTTTTTTACAAAATAGAATTGATGAAAATAAGTGTAGAATAAATAAAAAATCACATGTCAGCGTTTTGCGATTTTTAAACAACAACAACAAAAAAAAAGACATGCATCGATCAATATTTCATGAAGCTAATCTAAAATTCTGCGCATGCCCTGTGATACAAAAAACACACGTCTACATGTTTAATAGTTTTACTCTAGATAAACTATCAAACACTAGCTACTAGTAAAACAGATTTTAACGATTACCAATAATCCATGTTACTTGATGCTTTGTCATATCACAGGTGCTTGAAGCTTAATCAATAAAATATACAGTCAGACCTGCTTAAGAGACCACCTGTATTAAGCAAAAACCTGTGTTATAAGACCATTTATTTTAGGTCCCTCTATAGTAAATTTCATATAGATTGAATCTGTATTAAAAGACCACCTGTCTTACGAGACCACTTTTTGGCTCTCCCTTAAGTGATCTCTAAAAACGGGTTTCACTGTATATGCAGGTTAGATCTCTTGAAGAGTATATTAAGTGGGTTGGTGTAATTATGCATTATTTTATATTAACAGAGCTTCAAGCGCCAGTGGTCATATACGTATACATGTTTTTTTTCCTGCTGCAACTGACTTAAGGACGTATGCTAGAATTTGGTGCGAAAATTTTCCCAATAACAGAATTTCTTCAAACTTTGGATTTTGAAGGACAATCATCTAAGAAACAAAAATATGCAATAAAAATCATAGGTCACCGGTATCGAAAAAGAGTTATCTGCCCTTGAAAACGGCATTTCCCCCAAAAAATGACGTTTTCAAGGGCAGATAACTCTTTTTCGAATCCGGTGACCTATGATTTTTATTGCAATTCTTTGTTTCTTAGATGATTGGCCTTCAATATCCAAAGTTTAAAGAAATTCTGTTATTGGGAAAATTTTCGCGCATCCCATATACAGGGAATTCTAGCGTACGCCTTTAAGCCTTACTACTTTAGTGACTTATACAGTGTATATTTATTTTATAGGTCCAGTATTGGCGGACATTCTAAAGAGAGCGGATCATTTTCGATTCGGACAATGTTGTAAATAGTGTTGTTCTTTCATTTCTTGCTCAAATGTGTTTTTTTTTTCTATTTATTCATATGATGTTTGAACTGATTTTCGAGCAATATTTATTTTCTCAATGATTATCATTATCAAAATAAAAGTGTGTGTATAAACACTTTATTGTTTTCTTTTTATATGTCTATAAATTCAGCAATTTAATCAACATGTGAATTTGCGTTAATCATTGAGATCCACAATAATATTCCTGTTTTACTAAGTCCATCAAGGAGGGTCGTTTTCCTATGGATGTCCCTTTTATACAGGTAACTTGGTTTTAGTCAGAAATGAAATCCAATTTCAATTGATTGTTGTTAAATCCTTTTTACCATAAACTATTATTGTATGAATCGAATGATTTTAAGGAGCAATATTTTTTCATTGACACGTATTTAGTATAGGATAGTGTTTATTTATGTGTATTTACAAAGTTTAATCAGCTATGAGTTTTGTAAATACTAACACTAACTACTTGTGTTTGAAATTATTTTTGTTTCCGGATGACGTCAGAGCGAATAAACCCTTCTATATATACACACTGAATACATGGCAGCAACTCAACACCTGACTCCAATATTTCTTTTTGTTTACCGGGACGCACTACATTGTTATATTTACAAACATTGAGAGATGTAAACAAGCTGAAAGGACAGCAGGCAGAGATACAAGAAAATCTGGCAATTTAACCGTATTTGTAGTGTAAAGAACTAATGTGTTGGCTAAGTTTGTATCCTAGGCAAACCAGTGCCCTAGCCAAATAAACAAAGGGTTTCTCCTTGGATTTTATCTCATTACATAAGAATAAGAAAGCTGTTACTCTCATATAGTGTATAACAGAAATCATTATATATATATATATATATGGAAAACACTGCAATCACCTCAACAGTACATTAGGTACCCATGATCATGATGCAATTTCGCCTGATGCCAGGAAATCCATCATCCACTGATGACCCAATTCACTTGTAAATTCAATGACTAATTTTTCAGTTTCTGTTGCTATTTGTTTTAACATTTAACTTTGGCAGAAAAGGAAAGACATACTAATGATGCTTTTGATGCAATTCATAACAATAAATGACTTGAAAATAATAAAAAAAAAGTAAGCCTTTAATGCATGTTTTCTTGGATTGAGAGTTTGTAAGCTCTTTAGGATTTTGCCTTAATTAAGTTCCATGTGTGTACCCCTTCTCCGCTGGAACATTGTGTTCATTTTACATAGCTGATATAAGCTATATAACATTTCTTAAAATCAAAGTTATGTCAACAATACTTTATTTCTTACAAGTTATGAGGGTAAACAATAGGACAAACATAAAATATTTTATGCCTCTGGCTCTGCATAACTTTTGGATTAGGTGAATGTGCGGATGTCAAAGGCTTGAACCCTAAATAAACTCAAAAGCATGTATTTTACAAATGTCACATAGTATTACACAAACACATGCATGTAGGTCCATTGCCCTTACTATATTTGTCCTAAAAATGCACAAACAGACTAGGCAACAGACTTGTTCAATTTTTATCACGTTTTTACCCATTTTTGGTCTCAAGGTAAGGTATTCACATCATGGATTCATCGTGGACTGGGTAGGTTAGAGAACTTAATTCTTCCGTGTATACAAAAAGTATTAAAATTGCCGAAATTGAAATCCGCTCGAAACCATAATATAATTTTGATGGGCAATCTGATCAACATTTTAGAATGAAAAAAAAACATGTGAGGATATTTAGAAACTGTACTTGATACGAGTCTTTTTTACGACTAAGAGATATAGCGAAATTTGCAGTTTGTAAACAATACCTACTGCCTTCTTGCTGAAGGGCTCAAGGGATAATGTGTAATCACAACAAATTTCTGCTGATAAAATCATTATTACTATAGCTGCCTGAAACAATTACAGCAAACTGTTGTACCACACATACAGAATTTGATAGCAGTTAAATTATATATAGGCGGTATAATTCAATTTGGACTACATATCCAGTGTTACATCATGTATATATGCATTTTAAGGATCGCAGCAAAACTTTTGTTCTTATCACCAATAATCATTTGACGACACTGTTTTAAATAAATGAGATGTTGATGTTCATCTCATCTTGAGAAGAAAATGACTCGCGAAAACTCTTCCTAAAGACCATTCCCAGGTTTATTTACACAATCTAACTGTCATATCGGCTGTCAATTTTGCATACTGGTGCATTGTTGAGACAAATACAGAGGCTGAAACATGTTCCCTTGGTGTTTTAATGGGCAATTATGATTAAAAGTATTAAATTCTATGAATTCCTGTCGCTACACAGTGAAAAAAAAGGCCCCTACACAGTGAAAAAAGGCCCGCTCTGAAATTTTGAAATGAGTCTGCAAAAATTGAAGCGAGTGGAAGCTGATTTTCCAAAAAAAAAAAAAATTTTAATTATTCTGAAAAACAATGGAGCGGGAAATCCGTTGACCAAGTAATTAATCTGGCGTGGCCTTAGGTATTTAGTTTCATGCAAAGGAGACTGAAATGTTCAATTCTGAAGCCTGAAATGATACCATCTTTTTGAGAACCTGCATAACTGAAATTCTGATAATTTTTGCAGACCTGTGTTCACAAAGAATGACAACTACATGTAATGCCTCAGGCTTAGAAGTGTATACGAGGCAAAAGTTGTCATTCTTTGTTTTCATTTTAAGTGCAAGAGAAGTAAACTAATAGACATTATATAATTAACTTCCCGCAGCGATTACTTCCCCTTACGGTACATTCAACGCAAGGAAAGGTAACCGCTGTGAGGAGCTTGATAAAATTATATTTTTAGTTTACTTCCCTTTCACTTAAAATGACAGTTCCAAACATGACGTCATAATTTATTTCGCGACAAATGGTAATTAGGATGATTTAGGGAATGTTTCTCATTGCAGAGTTGGTGCAGCCGTTCTGCGCATGCGCGGAATTATTATCAAATGGCACGCACGGCAAAAATACTCATTTTTTGCATGTCTGCACGCATTTAGTGTATAATATGCATAATATACTGACTAAAGGTTAGGGTTAGAATCACCATGGTTACAAAATATATACATTTAAGATATTTTTGTTCAAATTTAGTAAATCCGGTATATACCGGAGTTTGTAATATATCACAGGCGCACCAACTCTGTATTTAGTCACAGCCTGATTTAGGCCTACTCTTACCACACAGCTTCAGATGTGATGTTTGTTTTATATGGGAAAAAACATTTTACAATTTTATAGCAAAATGAAGTATCATTCAGTATTTTCTAGTGAATATACTCCAATTTTTGCTTGAAACAAAATGATACGATTATGAAGAGGTGTGCTAATAGAATCTATATGAAAGGTAGATTTACTAAAGATATAATTATATTGTTATGTATCAATATTGATAAGTTATTAATTTGTAGTGCAGTTGCTACTGAACAATGTACAGCAAGTAGCATTCATAGTGCAATGAACACTAACAGCTGAGCAATGTTCAGCAAGAAGCTTTCATAGTGCAATGAACACTAGCAACTGAGCAATGTACAGTAAATGGCATTCACAGTGCAACAAACACTAACAACTGAGCAATGTACAGTAAGTAGCATTTACAGTGCAACGAACATTAGAAACTGAACAATGTACAGCAAGTAGCATTCACAGTGCAACGAACACTAGCAACTGAACAATGTTCAGCAAGTAGCATTCACAGTGCTATGAACACTAGCAACTGAGCAATGTACAGCAAGTAACATTCACAGTGCAACGAACACTAGCAACTGAGCAATGTTCAGCAAGTAACATTCACAGTGCAAGTAACACTAGCAGCTGAGCAATGTTCAGCAAGTAGCTTTCACAGTGCAATGAACACTAGCAACTGAACAATGTACAGCAAGTAGCTTTCACAGTGCAACGAACACTAGCAACTGAGCAATGTTCGGCAAGTAGCATTCACAGTGCAACGAACACTAGCAGCTCAGCAATGTTAAACAAGAAGCTTTCACAGAGCAACGAACAATAGCAACTGAACAATATTCGGCAAGTAGCTTTCACAGTGCAACGAACACTAGCAGCTGAGCAATGTACAGCAAGTAGCATTCAAAGTGCAACGAAAACTAGCAGCTGAGCAATGTTCAGCAAGAAGCTTTCACAGTGCAATGAACACTAGCAACTGAACAATGTTCAGCAAGTAGCTTTCCCAATGCAATGAACACTAGCAACATAACAATGTTCAGCAGGTAGCTTTCGCAGTGCGTACATTGAACACTAGCAGCTGAGCAATATTCAGCAAGTAGCATTCACAGTGCAATGAACACTAGCAACTGAGTAATGTACAGCATGTAGCCTTCACAGTGCAATGAACTCTAGCAACTGAGCAATGTACAGCAATTAGCTTTCACAGTGCAATGAACACTAGCAGCTGAGCAATGTTCAGCAAAAAGCTTTCACAGTGCAATGAACACTAGCAGCTGAGCAATGTACAGCAAGTAGCTTTCCCAGTGCAATGAACACTAGCAACTGAGCAATGTTTAGCAAGTAGCATCCAGTTTCAAAGAACACTAGCAACTGAGCAATGTACAGGAAATGACATTCACAGTGCAACGAACCCCTAACAATGGCAATGTACAGCAAGTAGCATTCACAGTGCAATGAACACTAGAAACTGAACAATGTTCAGCAATTAGTGTTCACAGTGCTATGAACACTAGCAACTGAACAATGTACAGCAAGTAGCTTTCACAGTGCAATGAACACTAGCAACTGAGCAATGTACAGTAAATGGCATTCACAGTGCAAAGAACACTAGCAGCTGAGCAATGTTCAGCAAGTAGCTTTCACAGTGCAATGAACACTAACAACTGAGCAATGTACAGTAAATGGCATTCACAGTGCAACAAACACTAACAACTGATCAATGTACAGTAAGTAGCATTCACAGTGCAACGGAAACTAGCAACTGAACAATGTACAGCAAGCAGCATTCACAGTGCAATGAACACTAGCAACTGAACAATGTTCAGCAAGTAGCATTCACAGTGCTACGAACACTAGCAACTGAGCAATGTTCAGCAAGTAGCATTCACAGTGCTACGAACACTAGCAACTGAGCAATGTTCAGCAAGTAGCATTCACAGTGCTACGAACACTAGCATCTGAGCAATGTACAGCAAGTAGCATTCACAGTGCAACGACCACTAGCAACTGAGCAATGTTCAGCAAGTAGCATTCACAGTGCTATGAACACTAGCAACTGAACAATGTACAGCAAGTAGCATTCACAATGCTATGAACACTAGCAACTGAGCAATGTTCAGAAAGTGGCATTCACAGTGCAAGAACACTAGCAACTGAGCAATGTACAGCAAGTAGCATTCACAGTGCAATGAACACTAGCAACTGAGCAGTGTTCAGCAAGTAGCATTTACAGTGCAACGAATACTAGCAAATGAGCAATATACAGTAAGAAGCATTCACAGTGCAATGAACACTAGCAGCTGAGCAATGTACAGCACGTAGCTTTCACAGTGCAATGAACACTAGCAACTGAACAATGTTCATCAAGTTGCTTTCACAGTGCAATGAACACTAGCAACTGATCAATGTTCAGCAAGTAGCTTTCGCAGTGCAATGAACACTAGCAACTGAACAATGTTACAGTAGCATTTTACAGTGCAATGAATCACTAGCAATGAGCAATTTACAGTAAGAGGCATTCACAGTGCAAGAACACTAGCAACTGAGCAATGTACACAGTAAGCTTTCACAGTGCAACGAACACTAGCAACTGACAATGTTCAGACAAGTAGCTTCCACAGTGCAATGAACACTAGCAACTGATCAATGTTCAGGAAGTAGCTTTCCCCAGTGCAATGAACACTAGCAACGAACAATGTTCAACAAATAGCATTTTGCAGTGCAACGAAAAACTAGCAACTGAACAATGTTCAGCAAGTAGCTTTCGCAGTGCAATGAACAGTAGCAAATGAACAATGTTCAGCAAGTAGCTTTCGCAGTGCAATGAACACTAGCACTGAGCAATGTTCAGCAAGTAGCTTTCACAGTGCAATGAACACTAGCAACTGAAGCATGTACAGTAAAATGGTATTCACAGTGCAACAAAAATAACAACTGAGCATTGTACAGCAAGTAGCATTCACGTGCTAATGAACACTAAAAACTGACAATGTTCAGCAAGAAGCATTCAAAGTGCAATGAACACTAGAAGCTGAGCAATGTTCAGCAAGTAGCTTTCACGGTGCAATGAACACTAGCAACTGAGCAATGTACAGTAAATGGCATTCACAGTGCATACGACACACTAGCAACTGAGCAATGTACTAAATGGCATTCAAGTGCAACGAACACTAAGCAACTGAGCAATGTACAGCAAGTACATTACAGTGCAACAAACTAGCAACTGAGCAATGTTCACAAGTAGCATTCACAGTGCAACGAACACTAGCAACTGAACAATGTTCAGCAAGTAGCATTCACAGTGCTACGAACACTAGCAACGGAACAATGTTCAGCAAGTAGCATTCACAGTGCTACGAACACTAGCAACTGAGCAATGTTCGGCAAGTAGCATTCACAGTGCTATGAACACTAGCATCTGAGCAATGTACGGCAAGTAGCATTCACAGTGCAACGACCACTAGCAACTGAGCAATGTTCAGCAAGTAGCATTCACAGTGCTATAAACACTAGCAACTGAACAATGTACAGCAAGTAGCATTCACAATGCTATGAACACTAGCAACTGAGCAATGTTCAGAAAGTATCATTCACAGTGCTATGAATACTAGCAACTGAGCAATGTACAGCAAGTAGCATTCACAGTGCAATGAACACTAGCAACTGAGCAATGTTCAGCAAGTATCATTCACTGTGCTATGAACACTAGCAACTGAGCAATGTACAGACAGTGCAATGAACATAAGCAACTGAGCAATGTTCAGCAAGTAGCATTCACAGTGCAACGAACACTAGCAAATGAGCAATATACAGTAAGTAGCATTCACAGTGCAATGAACACTAGCAGCTGAGCAATGTACAGCAAGTAGCTTTCACAGTGCAATGAACACTAGCAACTGAACAATGTTCATCAAGTTGCTTTCACAGTGCAATGAACACTAGCAACTGATCAATGTTCAGCAAGCAGCTTTCGCAGTGCAATGAACACTAGCAACTGAACAATGTTCAACAAGTAGCTTTCGCAGTGCAAGGAACACTAGCAACTGAACAATGTTCAGCAAGTAGCTTTCATAGTGCAATGAACAGTAGCAAATGAACAATGTTCAGCAAGTAGCTTTCGCAGTGCCATGAACACTAGCAGCTGAGCAATGTTCAGCAAGTAGCTTTCACAGTGCATTGAACACTAGCAACTGAGCAATGTACAGTAAATGATATTCACAGTGCAACAAACACTAGCAACTGAGCAATGTTCAGCAAGTAGCATTCACTGTGCTATGAACACTAGCAACTGAGCAATGTACAGACAGTGCAATGAACATAAGCAACTGAGCAATGTTCAGCAAGTAGCATTCACAGTGCAACGAATACTAGCAAATGAGCAATATACAGTAAGAACCATTCACAGTGCAATGAACACTAGCAGTTGAGCAATGTACAGCATGTAGCATTCACAGTGCTATGAACACATGCAAATGAGCAATGAACAGTTAGTAGCATTCACAGTGCAATGAACACTAGCAACTGAGCAATGTTCAGCAAGTAGCATTCACAGTGCAACAAACACTAGCAACTGAGCAATGTACAGTAAGTAGCATTCACAGTGCAATGAACACTAGCAGCTGAGCGATGTTTAGCAAGTAGCATTCACAGTGCATTGAACACTAGCAACAGAGCAATGTACAGTAAATGACATTCACAGTGCAACAAACACTAACAACTGAGCAATGCACAGTAAGTAGCATTCACAGTTCAATGAACACTAGAAACTGAGCAATGTTCAGCAAGTAGCATTACAGTTATGAACACAGCAGATGAGCATGAACAGACATTCACAGTGCAATGAACATAGCAACTGAGCAATGTTCAGCAAGTAGCATTCACAGTGCAATGAACACTAGCAGCTGAGCAATGTTCAGCAAGTAGCTTTCACAGTGCAATGAACACTAGCAACTGAGCAATGTACAGTAAGTAGCATTCACAGTGCTATGAACACTAGCAGCTGAGCAATGTACAGTAAAAAGCATTCACAGTGCTATCAACACTAGCAACTGAGCAATGTACAGCAAGTAGCATTCACTGTGCTATGAACACTAACAACTGAGCAATGTTTAGCATGTAGCATTCACAGTGCTATGATCACTAGCAAATGAGCAATGAACAGTAAGTAGCATTCACAGTGCAATGAACATTAGCAACACATTAGCAACTGAGCAATATACAATAAGTGGCATTCACAGTGCAATGAACACTAGCAACTGACAAATATACAGTAAGTAGCATTCGCAATGCAATGAACACTAGCAACTGAGCAATGTTCAGCAAGTAGCATTCACAGTGCAACGAACACTAGCAACTGAGCAATGTACAGTAAGTAGCATTCACAGTGCAATGAACACTAGCAACTGAGCAATGTTTAGCATGTAGCATTCACAGTGCAATGAACACTAGCAACTGAGCAATGTACAGGAATGACATTCACAGTGCAATGAACACTAACAACTGAGCAATGTACAGCAAGTAGCATTCACAGTGCAATGAACACTAGAAAACTGAACAATGTTTCAGCAATAAGTTTCCAGTGTATGACACTAGAGCTTAACATGTACAGCAAGTACTTTCACAGCAATGAACAAGCTCTGAGCAATGTACAGTAAATAGCTTTCACAGTGCAATGAACACTAGCAACTGAGCAATGTCAGCAATGTAGCTTTCACAGTGCAAGAACAGACATAGCAGTGAGCAATGTTCAGTAAAGTAGCATTCACAGTGCAAACTGAACACTAACAACTGAGCAATGTACAGTAAGTAACATTCACAGTGCAACGGAAACTAGCAACTGAACAATGTACAGCAAGCAGCATTCACAGTGCAATGGACACTAGCAACTGGACAATGTTCAGCAAGTAGCATTCACAGTGCTACGAACACTAGCAACTGAGCAATGTTCGGCAAGTAGCATTCACAGTGCTACGAACACTAGCAACTGAGCAATGTTCGGCAAGTAGCATTCACAGTGCTATGAACACTTGCATCTGAGCAATGTACGGCAAGTAGCATTCACAGTGCTATAAACACTAGCAACTGAACAATGTACAGCAAGTAGCATTCACAATGCTATGAACACTAGCAACTGAGCAATGTTCAGCAAGTAGCATTCACAGTGCTATGAACACTAGCAACTGAGCAATGTACAAAGTATCATTCACAGTGCTATGAATACTAGCAACTGAGCAATGTACAGCAAGTAGCATTCACAGTGCAATGAACACTAGCAACTGAGCAATGTTCAGCAAGTAGCATTCACTGTGCTATGAACACTAGCAACTGAGCAATGTACAGACAGTGCAATGAACATAAGCAACTGAGCAATGTTCAGCAAGTAGCATTCACAGTGCAACGAACACTAGCAAATGAGCAATATACAATAAGAAGCATTCACAGTGCAATGAACACTAGCAGCTGAGCAATGTACAGCACGTAGCTTTCACAGTGCAATGAACACTAGCAACTGAACAATGTTCATCAAGTTGCTTTCACAGTGCAATGAACACTAGCAACTGATCAATGTTCAGCAAGCAGCTTTCGCAGTGCAATGAACACTAGCAACTGAACAATGTTCAACAAGTAGCTTTCGCAGTGCAAGGAACACTAGCAACTGAACAGTGTTCAGCAAGTAGCTTTCACAGTGCAATGAACAGTAGCAAATGAACAATGTTCAGCAAGTAGCTTTCGCAGTGCCATGAACACTAGCAGCTGAGCAATGTTCAGCAAGTAGCTTTCACAGTGCATTGAACACTAGCAACTGAGCAATGTACAGTAAATGATATTCACAGTGCAACAAACACTAACAACTGAGCAATGTACAGTAAGTAGCATTCACTGTGCTATGAACACTAGCAACTGAGCAATGTCAGATTACAGTGCAATGAACATAAGCAACTGAGCAATGTTCAGCAAGTAGCATTCACAGTGCAACGAACACTAGCAACTGAGCAATGTACAGTAAGAACATTCACAGTGCAACGAACACTAGCAATTGAGCAATGTACAGCAGTAGCATTCACAGTGCTAGAACACTAGCAAATGGAGCAATGAACAGTAGTAGCATTCACAGTGCAAAGAAACACTAGCAACTGAACAATGTTCAGCAAGTAGCATTCACAGTGCAACAAACACTAACAACTGAGAACAATGTACAGCAAGTAGCATTCACAGTGACAATGACACTAGCACGACATGTTCAGCAGTGCTTTCGCAGGTACGAACATAGCAACTGAACAATGTCGCAAGTGCTTTCACAGTGCATCTGAACACTAGCAACTAGAGCAATGTACGCAAGTAAGCATTCACAGTGCAACAACACTAACAACTGAGCAATGAACAGTTGCAAGTAGCATTCACAGTGCAAGACACTAGCAACTGAGCAATGTTCAGCAAGTAGCATTCACAGTGCAAGAAACATAGCAACTGAGCAATGTTCAGCAAGTTAGCATTCACAGTGCAATGAACACTAGCAACTGGCAATGTACAGCAAGTAGCATTCACAGTGCTAGAACACTAGCAGACTGAGCAATGTTCGCAATAGCATTCACGTGCTATCAACACTAGCAACTGAGCAATGTACAGCAAGTTAGCATTCCAAACAGGTGCTATGAACTACTAGCAACTGAGCAATGTACGCAGTAGCATTCACAGTGCAATGACACTAACAAATGAGCAATGAACAGTAAGTAGCATTCACAGTGCATATGAACACTGCAACTGGCAATACAGCATGTAGCAAACTGAGCAATATACAATAAGTCATTCACAGTGCAATGAACACTAGCAACTGACAATATACAGTAAGTAGCATTCACAGTGCAATGAACACTAGCAAACTGAGCAATGTTCAGCAAGTAGCTATTCACAGTGCAATGAAACACTAGCAACTGAGCAATGTACAGTAATAGCATTCACAGTGCAATGAACACTAGCAACTGAGCAATGTTCAGCATGTAGCATTCACAGTGCAATGAACACTAGCAACTGAGCAATGTACAGGAAGTAGCATTCACAGTGCAATGAACACTAACAACTGAGCAATGTACAGCAAGTAGCATTCACAGTGCAATGAACACTAGAAACTGAACAATGTTCAGCAATAAGTGTTCACAGTGCTATGAACACTAGCAACTTAACAATGTACAGCAAGTAGCTTTCACAGTGCAATGAACACTAGCATCTGAGCAATGTACAGTAAATGGCATTCACAGTGCAAAGAACACTAGCAGCTGAGCAATGTTCAGCAAGTAGCTTTCACAGTGCAATGAACACTAACAACTGAGCAATGTACAGTAAGTAACATTCACAGTGCAACGGAAACTAGCAAGCTGAACAATGTTCAGCAAGCAGCATTTCACAGTGCAATGACACTAGCAACTGGACAATGTCAGAAAGTACATTCACAGTGCACAACACTAGCAACTGAGAATGTTCGGAAGTAGCATTTCACAGTGCAACAGAACACTAGCAACTGAACAATGTTCAGCAAGTAGCATTCACAGTGCTATGAACACTTGCACTTGAGCAATGTTCAGCAAGTAGCATTTCACAGTGCTATGAACACATAGCAACTGACAATGTACAGCAAAGTAGCATTCACAGTGCTACGAACACTAGCAACTGAGCAATTGTCAGAAAGTGCATTCACAGTGCTATGAACACTAGCAACTGAGCAATGTACAGCAAGTAGCATTCACAGTGCAACAGAACACTAGCAACTGAGCAATGTTCAGCAAGTAGCATTCACTAGTGCTATGAACACTAGCAACTGGCAATGTACAGACAGTGCAATGAAATATCAAACTGACTAATGTTCAGCAAGTAGCATTCACAGTGCTACGAACACTAGCAAATGAGCATTACAGAAGAGCATTCACAGTGCATGAAACTAGGCTGAGCAATGTACAGCAGTAGCTTTCACAGTGCAATGAACCACTAGCAACTGAACAATGTTCACAAGTGCTTTCACAGTGCAATGAACACTAGCAAACTGATCAAATGTTCAGCAAGAGCTTTCCAGTGCAATGAACACTAGCAACTGACAATGTTCACAGTAGCTTTCGCAGTGCAAGGAACACTAGCAACTGAACAATGTTCAGCAAGTAGCTTTCACAGTGCAATGAACAGTAGCAAATGAACAATGTTCAGCAAGTAGCTTTCGCAGTGCTATGAACACTAGCAGCTGAGCAATGTTCAGCAAGTAGCTTTCACAGTGAACTGAGCAATGTACAGTAAATGGTATTCACAGTGCAACAAACACTAACAACTGAGCAATGTACAGTAAGTAGCATTAACAGTGCAATGAACACTAGAAACTGAACAATGTTCAGCAAGTAGCGTTCACAGTGCAATGAACACTAGCAGCTGAGCAATGTTCAGCAAGTAGTTTTCACGGTGCAATGAACACTAGCAACTGAGCAATGTACAGTAAATGGCATTCACAGTGCAACGAACACTAGCAACTGAGCAATGTACAGTAAATGGCATTCACAGTGCAACAAACACTAGCAACTGAGCAATGTACAGCAAGTAGCATTCACAGTGCAACAAACACTAGCAACTGAACAATGTACAGCAAGTAGCATTCACAGTGCTACGAACACTAGCAACGGAACAATGTTCAGCAAGTAGCATTCGCAGTGCTACGAACACTAGCAACGGAACAATGTTCAGCAAGTAGCATTCGCAGTGCTACGAACACTAGCAACGGAACAATGTACAGCAAGTAGCTTTCGCAGTGCTACGACCACTAGCAACTGAATAGTGTTCAGCAAGTAGCTTTCGCAGTGCAACGAACACTAGCAACTGAACAGTGTTCAGCAAGTAGCTTTCGCAGTGCAACGAACACTAGCAACTGAACAGCTTTCGCAGTGCAACGAACACTAGCAACTGAACAGTGTTCAGCAAGTAGCTTTCGCAGTGCAACGAACACTAGCAACTGAACAGTGTTCAGCAAGTAGCTTTCGCAGTGCAACGAACACTATCAACTGAACAGTGTTCAGCAAGTAGCTTTCGCAGTGCAACGAACACTAGCAACTGAAGTGTTCAGCAAGTAGCTTTCGCAGTGCAACGAACACTAGCAACTGAACAGTGTTCAGCAAGTAGCTTTCGCAGTGCAATGAACAGTAGCAACTGAACAATGTTCAGCAAGTAGCTTTCGCAGTGCAACGAACACTAGCAGCTGAGCAATGTTCAGCAAGTAGCTTTCACAGTGCAACGAACACTAGCAACTGAACAATGTACAGCAAGTAGCATTCACAGTGCAATGAACACTAGCAGCTGAGCAATGTTCAGCAATGTACAGTAAATGGCATTCACAGTGCAACAAACACTAACAACTGAATGAACAGTAGAAGCTGGGCAATAGTTTACAAGTGGCATTCAGAGTGAAACGAACATTAGCAACTGAGCAATGTTCAGCAAGTAGCATTCATAGTGCTGTGAACACTAGCAACTGAGCAATGTACAGTAAGTAGCATTCACAGTGCTATGAACACTAGCAACTGAGCAATGTTCAGCAAGTAGCATTCACAGTGCTATGAACACTAGCAACTGAGCAATGTACAGCAAGTAGCATTCACAGTGCTATGAACACTAGCAACTGAGCAATGTTCAGCAAGTAGCATTCACAGTGCTATGAACACTAGCAACTGAGCAATGTTCAGCAAGTAGCATTCAGAATGTTATGAACACTAGCAACTGAGCAATGTACAGACAGTGCAATGAACATAAGCAACTGAGCAATGTTCAGCAAGTAGCATTCACAGTGCAACGAATACTAGCAAATGAGCAATATACAGTAAGTAGCATTCACAGTGCAATGAACACTAGCAGCTGAGCAAACTTGTCGGACATGCAACGGGCAGACAATAAAACTAAAACTGTCTTTGGGGTCTCCGTTGCCGAGAGGTTAAGGTCGCTGACTTCAAATCACTTGCCCCTTACCAATGCGGGTTCGAGCCTCACTCGGTGCGTTGAATTCTTCATGTGAGGAAGCCATCCAGCTGGCTTACGGAAGGTCGGTGGTTCTACCCAGGTACCCGCTCGTGATGAAATAATTCACGGAGGGGTACATGGGGTCTTTCCCTACCATAAGAGCTGGAAAGTCACCATATGACATATAATTGTGTCGGTGCGACGTTAAACCCAACAAATATATATACAAAAAACTGTCTTTTGCATTTTCACAAAGTTATGCCCCTTTTTGTACGTAGAAAAGTTTGGTTAAGTCTTTGCTTGCAAGCTGGTATCCCTGTAATCACTTGTTGGAATGAACTGAAACTTCACACATTTCTGTTCTGTAATGATACAGGTGCGATACATAGATTTCACAACTCTAGTTTGCTTTCTCACAAAGTTATGCCCCTTTTTAAGCAAATTTTGTTTAAGCTTTTGAATAACTAGTGTTGCAGGCACGGTTTGATTGAGCCTGTTCATGGACGGTAGAGAAAATGCAAGCTACCGCCCACGCCATCTAGCACAAAGCTGAACAGAACTCAACATTTACAAATGTTATAAGTACCAAAATATAATTTAAAGACACCCGCAGATGTATTCATACGGCGATGCACATGGAACCTTCAATAATACACAAAGTGCAATATTCCATGAAAAACGGCGCATGTTCCCCTTGTTTTGGGCATTTTTTGTTCGTGTGAAGAAGCCATCCAGCTAGCTAATATAAAGGTAAGTGGGCCTAGGTCTGGAAAGGGACAACTAAAAAGGGACCACTGACTTCAAATCACTTGGCCAAATTGCTTTAGGTTGTAAACATTGTTTGGAATATACTAGTATAATCTTTTCATATCATGAAGACATCCAGCTTGTGACATATGTGTAGACACATCTCAGACTTGTTTATGTGTATATGTCTGTCGTTTCCACATATATATACATACGATGCTGTGGGGTTTTGGTTTGGAGTTCTGTTATTCCTGTTAGATTCATGTCATAGTTTTTACGGAAGGTCATTGGTTTAACCCAGGTGTATTTCCATGCCTTAAATAATTACAGGAGGGGCACTTGGTTTCGTGGCGTTAAACCCAACAAAAACAAGTAGACAACTAGGGGAAGAGATTCCAACGACACATACAGTCATATAGGTAAATCAACGCTAGAAACTTATCTATTATTATTAAAGATTGCTTTATACGTCACTGACAATAAAATTTATATAAAAAAAAACATCTTCTGGAAGCATAGAACGCATCAAAGAAAAATAATTGCAAACTCGGTTTCAATGAATATGTTCAAGAGGGGTAAACTACAAACTACTAATTTTGCATGGACTCCATGATCTGAAGAAATCATGCATTATAACAACATTGAGTCACGGTAATATATATATATATTATATATATATATATATTATATATGGTATAATTATAGTTTGATTCGTTGCTGCGTTCGTACTCTAATAAGAAGCACTCTAAAATGTTACATTAAAATAAGGCCTGGAAATAGAATGTAGTAAGTAGTTGGACAACAGGTCATTGTAATGAATTTATAAAGCTTGACACGAAAGAAGTAAGAACGTTTGATTCATTGCTGGGGTTGAATTATAATATGAAGTACTCTAAAATGTAACTTTAGAGTAAGGCCCGTAAACTACATGTAGTAAGTAATTGGTCAACAGGTCATTGTAATGAATTTATAAGGCTTTAATTAAAGTATTAAGTTCCTATTTTAGTTGTTATTCTTATCTTTTTGACATAAATAATCACCTTTGTTAAATTAGATCTATAGAGTCATTGTTGAGTGGAGATTTTAATACAGTTTTATTGTTGGAAATGTATTTATTAGGTAAGTTTGTTGTAAAATGTTTATTTTCGGGTATTTTAATGGATGAAATAATCTTTAAATCTTCAATGCTTGTCGAATGGTGTCTCAATTTCACAAATAAAGGCTTTTCGGCTTATCTCTTATATCACGAATAGTAAGATAGGCCCTTTCCTGCAGTACCTACGAGTCATACTATTATTTAAACAACCTTTTGAGCATCAGATGGTGTCTGTATCATAAATAGTAAAATAGGATTGTCGAATGGTGCCCCTATGTCACATATATTCAAATAAGTAAAATAGACTTTTCGTATGGTGTTTATTACAAATAGTGACATAGCCATGTCGGATGGTGTCTCTGTGTAACAAATAGTAAAACTGGTTTGTTGGAGATGCCTCTATGTCACATACACAATGTGTCGGATGGTGTCTCTATGTCACATACACAATGTGTCGGATGGTGTCTCTATGTCACATACACAATGTGTCGTATGGTGTCTCTATGTCACATACACAATGTGTCGGATGGTGTCTCTATGTCACATACACAATGTGTCGGATGGTGTCTCTATGTCACATACACAATGTGTCGGATGGTGTCTCTATGTCACATACACAATGTGTCGGATGGTGTCTCTATGTCACATACACAATGTGTCGTACTAGTATGGTGTTTCTATGTCACATACACATACACAGTGTGTCGTATGCTGACTCTGTGTCACATACACAATGTGTCGTATGATGACTCTATGTCACATACACAATATGTCGTATGGTGTCTATATGTCACATACACAATGTGTCGTATGGTGTCTCTATGTCACATACACAATGTGTCGTATGGTGACTCTATGTCACATACACAATGTGTCGTATGGTGTCTCTGTGTCACATACACAATGTGTCGTATGGTGTCTCTATGTCACATACACAATATGTCGGATGGTGTCTCTATGTCACATATATAATGTGTAACATATACAAAGTGTCTTATGGTGTCTCTATGTCACATATAAAATGTGTCGTATGGTGTCTCTATGTCACATACACAATGTGACGTATGGTGTCTCTATGTCACATATAAAATGTGTTGTATGGTGTCTCTATGTCACATACACAATGTGTCGTATGGTGTCTCTGTGTCACATACACAATGTGTCGTATGGTGTCTCTGTGTCACATACAAAATGTGTCGTATGGTGTCTCTGTGTTACATATAAAATGTGTCGTATGGTGTTTCTATGTCACGTACACAATGTGTCGTATGGTTTTTCTATATCACATACACAGTGTGTCGTGTGGTGTTTCTATGTCACAACAGTATAATAGTCGCGTTGGATGGTGTCTTTATATCACAAATAATAAAAATACGATTACTGCGAACCTAAATATTAATGTTATCTTGCTTCTTTGCTATCAAAAAGAAAAAGAAAGGAAAAAGAGAACAACGGAAATAGTAAATTATTATTTGTTTAAGTGAATATCGAAATTGCTGAGATAATACTTTTCAATTATTTCTGGGGATACTTTTGGACAGAAAGCGGGTGAATAACAGATGGAATATTTACACGTGTGACGTGGACACGTGGGGAAATATGTAACCTTGAGTTCATGCGTTAAAGTTCTTTATATCATGGCTACCTTTGTTTCAATATAATTATTTCGTTCATAATAATATAAGCATAATTTTATTTCCTGAAAAATTAGGTAACAGGGCGTGGTTAATTTGAGTGCTCTAACTTATAGCGCGAGTTTTCAATTCTGTGCTCTCTATGGATTTAATTTGAGATCGCCTTGTCAGTAACGACTATACATGCCTTCGTCTTTTTTTATGTCTTACCAATTGATTATGAATGGTTTTGTTATAAAATAGATAGCAAAATACAAACACCTAGGTATCTGATGTAATATGTTCTCGCTTTCAAATCAGTGTAGTTCCGTACCAGTAAAATCATATTTGACTATATCAATGTAAAACTATCAGATTTATCCATCGTTATATTTCAAAAATGCACTATAAATTTGTAAACAAGATATTTTTTAAATCATAACAATGTGAACAATATTTTTTTTCTGATTTCAGTTATTGTCAGCAATGTGGTTCTGCTGAGTGCAGCCGCCAATGAAAACGGTATCATTCTTTTATAACCTTTTAACATTTACCCTGCTAACTTGTCCATCTTCCAATTTGGACAGTACCATTAATAGTTAAAAGGGGTGCTTACCAAAAAGATACTGGCTGAATGGCGAACTGTAAAGTGCATAAACAATCATTCAATGACAGTAAAACGCTTTTCAACTAATTAAAGTCGACAATCTACGAATAGATACAATCTTTATTTCTCAACAGCAGAAACTGCACTAAGCAGTACTGATTGTTTTTGTTTTGTTGCATTTGGCAGCGCATCGTTCCAAACACTATCCAGATCGTCAACACAACTTTTATTACATTTTAAATCTAGTATATTAATAACATAAATACACATTTTAGTTATAACACAGAGTATGACATCAATGCCAACAAACGGACAATCAAGTGAAATGCCAACAAGCGGGCAATTCAGTGAAATGTCAACAACAAGGCAATCCAGTAAAATGCCAACAAACGGGCAATTCAGTGAAATCCCAACAACAGAGCAATCCAGCGAGAAATCGAGTATTTTGCCTACAAGTTGTCCAAGTGGGTTTGTTCAATGTGTCGATGGTAAATGTGAACCATTTGAAGCTCTCTGTGGAGAAGGAGGTACTGTAATTGAATTCACATTAAATCTGGCATCTCATGTCCGTGAAATTTATAAAAAGATAAAATATTCGAAAGAGACAAATCCTCCGATTATAAAGTGAAAGGATATGGTGCCAGTCACATTTATATGTCCTTTTTATACACATTTGATTTCGAAACGACCAAACACCGTGCAAATACAATAATAAACTCAATTTTAGATATAAATTTCCAAGTACAGATTGCTTTTTTGTTAATTATCTTATTTTCTTTATTGTCCGAGGAATTCAACCCGGAAATGACTGTAGTATTCAACATAGAACATGTCTACAGAGCAATCTGCGTATCCGCTGTAATATAGTGAAATAAACCGTGGTTTGGTAGTTGGTGTGTTAGAGGGTGTGAAGGTGCATTTCATATCAAAATTTAATAAAAAAAAATATGTTCCTTTATATCCATGAATATGATTTAGTTACTTGAGTATTTATGTAATGTAGTATATCATTACTAGTATTGACAATTGTTCATGTTGTTTGTTTTTGTTTTTGTATGTGCTCGTTAATCATGTTTTGCTAATGGTATGCTAATGCAGTTTGC
Source organism: Mercenaria mercenaria (assembly GCF_021730395.1). Taxonomy (NCBI): domain Eukaryota; kingdom Metazoa; phylum Mollusca; class Bivalvia; order Venerida; family Veneridae; genus Mercenaria; species Mercenaria mercenaria. The sequence continues at coordinate 16,939,120 of NC_069370.1, read as the reverse complement.
TAAGTATATGCCCTGGAAAACACTTGTTTATGTATCAGTTTAGTTCCAGTAAACAACTTGTATTTGTATTAATAAACTACAAGTTTTTTATTCTTTCACATCGTTTTCATTAATCAGAAGTCGATTTTTGACGTTCTATGTCTCTTAAATGTCAGAATAGTCATCTAGCGGTCGCTGCTGGAATAGCAAAAAATCTAATACCGCATCACAACGCACGCTTTCTGTGGGTAATGTCAGTTAAATATGTACGTATCTTAAGTGACGGCGTGGCATATGTAAACAATCGCAGTTATTTCTTGATTGCTCTGCTGTTCAGTTACATGATGGACATACCAATTCATAAGAAACTCTACGATACCATGATTGTATTACAATGTAGAAGCAATTCAAAATCTATTAATGTAACATAATAGAACATATGTGGTGGATATTTATTTTTGCTAGGTGTAGTGACTGTGTCTTTTCCACTTGAGGCAACAACGGAAATGGCACTTAGCAGCTCTGCAAGACCTTCAGCCACCATTGGTATAAACACTAATATTGTATCAAAACTTTAACTGCATTTTGTTCGGCCGCAGCACAAGGGATGGTAACGGCTTCAGCAAGGCCGTTTATAATACAAAAACGCAAGTAGCCTAAGGACTTTACGAACATTATTAAATAGCATGAAGATGTTCTAAACTTTAATGCCCAGTAGATAATACTTTACTATATTTTCCTAGTTTGGTCATACTTGGGCAAATATGCTATAATGTAATAGGCTACAAACTTTATATCAAAACAAACGATTCAATACAATAACTTACGTGCTTTAGCAAAAGATATAGATAAAGGTAGATTTCTCGGAAACATAGAACACCGCAAACACTGTCCCAGAGGCACGCATTTACAGCTCGTTGAAATGGGTCAACCGTGTTGTTGCACTTATAAAATGGAATGGCCCGGTTTATATGTTGGTCAGGGCTTCGGATATGCATTGTACTTTGCCATCGAAATATTTCTATAAAAGGCTTCTTCCCCTTCCGTTTGGATCCGTTCATGTTGACAAACACGTTTGTTTATTTTATGGATTGTACAAAGTAGGCACACAACAACAACAAAAGCTGTAACGGAAAAATAACTATTCCAGTTACTCTGTGTTCAGTCATATAAGACCGGCAGATCGAGTACATGTACTTTCGCATTTTCCAGACAGTTCAGGAGAGTCTGCTGTTGTCACAATAACAAACACACTGGCTGCAACAACACCGACAGTTTCTGTTACAACAACACCTGTTATCATAGCAACAGACAGCAGTAGGCAGCCATTTTTACTTTTTTATATTAAAACTTTTCATTCAAGCATTTGATAAAATCATTTTTATTTAAAACAGAAAAATATATAATGTTCCAGAAATACAATAACTTCATGCAGGTCTGAAAATAAATTGCTATGCAAGACAACCTGTATAATTACTTCAATAATACTGAAAAGTTTAGTAACGTAGATGGTTATTTCAGATGGACAGGAAATTTGTTTAGACGGCTGGGAGTTGTGTCTGGATGGAACATGTGAACCTTTCCACTGGCTCTGTGCGGAACATGACGGCTCCGCAAATTTCACAAGTTAGTTCTTAAACTATTCATCACATGAATCCTTAACATTTGTACAGCAGTAACACCAAGTTTTTTTGTTTTTTTTTAAAGTCATTGGATAATAGATAGGCACAGCAGTTGAATCGATGAATGCATTTCAAGAATAAAATCTGTTCTGTTTCTTAAAATTTTAACATAGATCAAACTACAAGCCAGTTACTTACGTATCCGGACCACAACTGTATGGTCTTAAAATATTACACAATTGTTTTCTCTGTTTCTATGATTCATGTAGCTATAAAAACAACACAGGCACCATCAACGAAAGCTGTTGAGACGACCCCTCCGATAGTAACAGAAACCATGATAAAAACGACAGGTAGGTCAAGTGGTAAAGTTAGTTCAAGAATAACCTAGGCAAAAGAAAGTTGTATTTGCAAATTTAGTTTACTCTTATATCTCCCATATTGCCAGAGCTTGTTGACCGAAGTTGTCAGGGTGGTGGTGTGTAGGATTGGACGTGGAATGTAAGTACTTCAAGAATATTCGATTATTTTTTTTCCAATATACAATGTAATTTAATTCGTGGCGTTTCTTACAACCAGAATATTTGATCTTTTTGTACATTATTCATTACAGCGAATAAACATTGTGCCTGCATCCATGCTCTCGTGATTTAATGATACATTATATAGAGGATATTACATGAGTGTCTTTTCATATTGAATTTATTAAACAAGTTGAATAAAATAATAAAATACCAGGCTCTGTCGAGTTTTTATCAATTTTATTCAACGAGTTTAATAAATTCAATGTGGAAAGTCACAATGTAATATTCTTTTTATCACATGTAAGCTTTTCCTGTCGAAACATAAAAAATTCTACTTTCCTTCACTATATAAACAAGTCAATTTGACCAACGTCTCCTATACTATAAACGACGTCGACGTCAAAGCTTTATTACACTAATTAGTGAGTAGTATAGGCGTCACTTTGTGTCTAAACAATCGGGCGCCATCTTGGATGACCTAGTTACTATAATTAGTAACTCATTTGCATATAAGAATTCGTAATAAGTGCGCGTGTGCGGCGGCCATTTTGAATTCTAATGACGTATTTATGAAAATGCTTAGGAATGTTTTGTATACTTATCTAGGGCGTGTTCGCGCATATCGAGGGTCAGCCCTACAGGTCACAATAGCCTAAATAGTTTTCCCTATATATTCTATATAAAACTGACTTTTTTCAAAGAGCTAGCAAACAGAGCTAGACCCATTTCAGAGAACAAATCCTTTCCTCATTTTAAAGAGTTATGATAAAACTGATATAAAATGAAGAGAAAAGTAGGGGTCATGTATCTTCTAAGAGAGATTTCTCTGGTCACATTACTGTAAACTGACATCAAAATCACACTTCTGTGACCCAGAAGTACTACTCATTCTAAAATTGAGCTTGACTTCACCGAATACGACCTGCTCTCCCACGTTTCCTACCAAAATGTCAACAATACATCCGAAGTGGAATTTAAACAAAAACTAGCCTCAATTTAGACCTCTGTTAAGTGAAAAATTAGTATTCAAATACTTGACAGCCATTACGCGACTAGACCAGATGGCTCACACGCTGGTTCCTTTTAGTTTAATAAGGCCCGGAGATAACACGAAAACAAAGCTATACGCATGCGTTATAAAGAACCTCTAGTATAAAAATCATTCGAAAGAAAATGTATAATATAATTACGTACTGCTGACCAGTCATTAAAACTATACGAGAATACCTACTTATAAAATGAAATTAAAAGACAAACTATTACGCACTCAACGGATGTAAACCCGTCGATATCCCACGCTAAAATGAACCAACACTTTTAGAATACAGATTAATACCGTCGTTTCTAAACATAAAATAGCCAATCAGAAGGCAGGGAAACGAACCAATAAAACATCTCCAATAAAGTCGTTTTGACCAATGAAAACGTCGAAATTTTAACCAATCAATCCTCTCCCTCCTCCACTCCTCCTCCTCCTCCTCCTCCACTTCACTCCTCCTCCTCCTCTACTCCTCCTCCTCCTCCTCCTCCTCTTCCACTCCTCCTCCTCCTCCTCCACTCCTCCTCCTCCTCCTCTTCCTCCTCCACTCCTCCTCCTCCTCCTCCTCCTCTTCTTCCTCCTCCTCCTCCTCCTCCACTCCTCCTCCTCCTCCTCTTCCTCCTCCTCCTCCTCCTCCTCCTCCACGCCTCTCCTCCACTCCTCCTCCTCCTCCACTCCTCCTCCTCCTCCACTCCCCCTCCTCCTCCTCCTCCTCTCCTCCTCCTCCTCCTCCTCCTCCTCCTCCTCCTCCTCCTCCTCCTCCTCCACGCCTCTCCTCCACCTCCTCCACTCCTCCTCCACTCCTCCTCCTCCTCCACTCCCCCTCCTCCACTCCTCCTCCTCTACTCCTCCTTCACTCCTCCTCCACTTCACTCCTCCTCCTCCACTTCACTCCTCCTCCTCCTCCACTCCTCCTCCTCTTGTCCTCCTCCTCCACTCCTCCTCCTCCTCCTCCTCCCCTTCTTTCTCCTCTGCCCCAAGAAAGCGTAAGAATGGTAAACAGAATAAAGCAGTGTCTTTTTGATAAAAGATACTTACATCGATTTCACAAATGCATCAGTGTCCTGTTTGCCATCAGTCTTTCTCTAGGATCGACAACATGCGGAGACATCAACGTTATGTCCACGGAAATGACGAAGCCACTGACAGTTTTTCACCGCCATTACAAGCATGGGACATCTCAAGAGAGATCACGTTTCAACATCCATTTTCTATGGTCGTTTCAGGACCAAGTGGTAGTGGAAAAACTGAATGGACAAGAAAACTGTTATCATCAAATCTTGTAAGACCTCAGCCTCAGCGTATCATATGGTGTTTTGGACAATGGCAACCATTGTATGATGAACTTCGGCGCGAAATTTCCGGGGTCGAATTTGTACACGGTATTCCAGACTACCTAAACGATTCCCAATATATAAATGTTAATCGAAGGAACCTGCTGGTCTTTGACGACTTGATGACTGAAGCTAAATGTGATCAAAGAATTGCTGATCTCTTTACTAAGGGCAGTCACCACAGGAACATCTCTGTCGTATATCTCACCCAAAATTTGTTCCCTCAAGGTAAAGCTTGTAGAGATATCGCTTTGAATACGCAGTATCTGGTGCTATTTAATAATCCTATTGACAGACAACAAATTGCTACATTGGCGAGAAGAATTTACCCTTCGTCTAGTAACATCTTTATGAAACGGTTTGAACGAGCGACATCAAGA